>NC_057688.1:6514810-6684206 GCF_014466175.1 Vespula pensylvanica
GAGAGAGAGAGAGAGAGAGAGAGAGAGAGAGAGAAAGAGAGAGAGAGCGGCGAAACGCGAGCGAGTGTGCGCTCTACACACAGCACAGCACGAACTTGTTCGGCTTGGGATAGAATAGGATAGGTGGGGCCGTTATTAATCTGGTGTCGAGTTGAGCACAAAGTTATATAGGAGCTCAGGAAATGAAACACGAGAAACCTTCCTCCTCTCTCTCTCTATCTCTATCTCTTTCTCTTTCTCTTTGCCCTTCCGCATGTCTCTTCCTTTCACAGTCGACTCCTCAGTCTCTACCTCTCTTTCCAACGTCATCCGATTCTCTCTCCGTCCTCCAACGTTCTTGTCCCTACAGTCCCTACGTCCAACTTTGAATGTATTACCGGACCACCGGCAACCCCCGCGTACCACCTCGCTCAGATGGAGATATAACGATCACCGGCACATGAGCCATGAGCCCACGGAGACATGCATATTTATGTCGCTTGTCCATATTCTCTCTGTTCTTCTCTGACGCGTCTTTTCCACGACTTTGCTCTGCTATCGTACGATATCCTCCACGAACCCACGCATCGTTCTTACATACTTCTTTACTTTTTCAAGAAATACAGAAACATTTGACATTCACGTATTTTCTAACACATCGATCATCGACGGGCATCGTACCATACGCGTGTAACACGTTGATATTAAATTTGACATTCAATCTTAAATCGTTGGAATCATTTTCTGACGTATAATCTTTCCTTCAAAAAAAAAAAAAAAAGAAGAAGAAAGAGGAAAAGAAAGAAAAAAAGAAAAGAAAAAAGAGAAGAAAAAATACGTTAATCGTAAGTATACTTAGTAAGTATAGTTAGTATAATTAATCATTCTTGCCAGATAACACGCGAGACAGACGCGCGAATAGAAATGGGAGAAGCGTTGTCGGTGGTCGTCATAGTTGTTCTCGTCTTCGTAGCCACTGTCGAGAAGTTCAAACTGGCCAGAGGGGCGGAGAAAAGGGTGGAGGGGTGGACGCGATTAAAATCGCATCAGAGGCAGTCCCTGATGCACGGAATGTCCGCGTTACCAAAGCGCTTTGCCTCTCGAGTAGCCGGTATATACGGGTAGGTACCTTTGCTCGTACCTTCTCTGTCCGTACGAGCCTGAAGCTACGTGTTCTATATCGACTTGCAGAACGTTATCTTTTTTCATGCTTTCAGCTTCGTCCGTCGGCTTGTTTCCACTTCGACTACACCGGCTGTCACAAAAACGCGAAGCTTTGTTCACCTCGCGCTTGATGGTCTTATAATTGCTGACGTTGTTAACGTTGCTACAAAGAGAGCTCCAATCAAGTTTAAGCTTCATTTTTTTTCTTGCTTTTTCTCGTAAGTAGACGCCATGCTTTGGTAGCCATCTCTGAATATTTTAAAAAGCTTCTCGGAATCGCTAGTCAACCTTGAAAAATGCTACCAACCTGCTCGAACCATCAACAAGCATTAAGATATAATCGTTGTTTGAAATAACAGACTCTTTTATTCATATTATAGTGATTATCTGGACATAGTAATCGTACCGGAGGACTTTGTATCTAAAGATGAAAGATTGGAAAGGGTTCGTCGTTCCGACTTTAGATCGTACTTCGCAAGGTTCGTGTCAAATTATCGTTCGATCGGCTAACCAACATTTTTAAAGAGAGAAAGGTAGAGTGAGAGAGAGAGAGAGAGAGAAGTTAGTAGAGGATATCGATCGAGCAGGGTACACTCGCGAGACCGCTGGATCGCGTTTATCCCGCGGACTTGCTGGTTGTAGAGAGAGAGAGAGGGAGAGACAGAAAGAGAAAAAAGGAGGAGAGGGGTAGACGCGTGATCTGGGACCGAAAGAGGACGAGGAACGACGAGGAACAACGAAGAAGGAACACTGGGAAGACAAATGCCAGGGCCATCAGAGCGCCGAGCCATTTCTGCCTCATTGTGGACTCCATTTGCGACTCTTAGATTGTCGGTGAAATATCTCGGAGCGGTGATGGAAAAATCGCTAACGTAGGGAACTGGCAAAATAAAAGTAGCGGCATTTCTCACCCCGAGGGGGCAAACTCCCCGAGTGCCTGTCTAACCGCCCACCTCCTCTAAAGAGAGAATGAGTGAGAGATAGAAAGAGAGAGAAAGAAAGAAGGACAAAGAGAGAGAGAGAGAGAGAGAGAGAGAGAGAGAGAGAGAGAGAGGAGGAAAGCACAACGCAAAAACCGAAAAGCGATAGAGCTTCGCGTTTCACCAGAAGACCAAACGCACGCTCAAACCTAAACCGAGCAACACCCAAAAGAAACTTCATGGACGTTGATAGAGTCTTGAGAGTTCGTTCCACGTGCGACAAATATCGTGCGATTGCCTCTATTTCCCTCTTCCCCGTACACTCCTCCACCCCTTCTCACGACAATTCTCTCTCTCTCTTTCTTTCTCTGCTGTCTACCCTCTTCCGAGACGAGATGCATTTTCCCTTCTCGTGCTTCAACTTACGAATTACCGCATTGCAGTGTCCCCGTTCTAATTTCCTGGTATTTAGTATGGTACCAAGCTAGTACGAAATACCTTGACGCTTCGTTATCGTTTCTAAAGTGTAGCTTCCTCGAGAGTGATGCCGACCAAGCCGTTTAATCGTAACTTTGTTGCAACGCATAGCTTATTCCAAGATGAATTATTATATGGTAAAAGACGCTAAGAGTAATCGTAAATAAGTTCGTATTATGAATATGAAATCGAAAGGAAATATTCTTTTGTATTTTTGCGATCGATGTCAAGAATCGTAGGAAATTTTACGATGGCGAAGCGACAGGAGAGGGATTACTCGAGGCAAGGTGAAATATAGAGGACGTATATATCAGGCCGATATAAAGAGACTTTTTTGGTTTCGGTGATGGATCGTTGCTCGCCGAACTCGCGTAACGGAAAGAAGAAGAAGAAGAAGAAGAAGAAGAAGAAGAAGAAAAAGAAGTAGTAGGGGAAGAAGAAAGGGGGAGGAAAGAAATCGGGAACGAAGGAAGATCCCTATGGGGGACGCGAAGGCGTCATTAGGCTAGTCCGACGCGAGTTAATGCACCATCCACGGGATCTTGCTCCAGGCATTTGGAAAAACCGAGCGAGGTCAGCATGTGAACTGGGCATGAAGAACGACGAACGCGTAAATGGAGCCCCGTGAAAGTTGCCACGTTTCGAGATTCTCACGAGTTACTCCTCCCTCTCCTCACCTTTCTTACTCCTTCTTCTCGATATCGCAAGAAATTCTTATCCCGGCCTTTCCTTTAGAAAGAAAGAAAGAGAGGGAGTGAGAGAGAGAGAGAGAGAGAGAGAGAGGGAGAAAGAGAGAAAGAAAGAAAAGGAGAAAGATACTCGACGATCCGAGAACGAACGAAGAGATTGGAAAAAAATTCTACAAGACGAATAGACCCCGCCTCGGAGAAGAATTTCGCTTTATTATTTACACCGTTACGTACAAGAGACGTTTCTGTGTGTACTTAAGTACATATGTATAAGTAAAAGGCAATAATAACTTACGTTGCGTACGGCTACATTCATCAGATGTCATTATTGTTTCTTACCGTAAAATGTACAACTCGATGACGAACGGATCGTTAATATTTAATTGACTGAAACACGAAGAAAATTCTCTTTTTTTTTTATTTATTACGAATACCAATCTGATTGATTAAATGTTCTGTTTCTTTTTTTTTATTTTTTATTTTTTTCTTGGTAATAAATTCCGATGCAAAATTTCTTTGGGCCAATAGAAACGCACATGGCAGATTATTACTTTTCCGAGGTAGAAGATCGCGAAGAAAGTTTTTAAAGAAAGTATCGTTATCCAATCATTCGATGACGACGAAACGTATTCGCGGCAGCCATTTTCTTGGAATCGGACGCGCATAAAATATCGCTCCTTCTCGATCCGGGACGTCCGGAGCAGGAAGTTCGAGGAGAGAAGGTCTAGAACGGCGCGTACAAATTGCCAGGCTGTTTCTACGCTCGTATATATCATTTCGTAGGAGGGCAGTCAGGTGTTTCTTTCACTTCCCAAATAATTCTGGACCCTCATTAATAATGTAACTCTTCGACGCAAAACGAAGAGAATAAGAAGGAGAGACAGGTAGATACAATTTACAAGGAAAGCTTTTCCAAGTAAAAGGTTTACTCGAATATAATTAACGGACGAGTTGAGTTAAGGTTGATTCTTTAAAATTTGCCATTTTCAAAAGACTTTGACAATCGATTTCTTATCAAGGGAATAGACCTTGACCAAAACGATTATATGATTGAAATGTTTTACGAACTAACTGACGGGTGTTCCTTCGGAAAAGAGAGACTATTAATGACTACAAGTGCTTTCGACCTTCACCAAAGGGATGTTCCAACTATGAAAAATCGTATCCAATAAAAGTAAAGGCTCGAAGTCTTGAAAACGTCGTTACCTGAACGGCTTAATTATGCTCGAGGCACTGACCCTTCGCCAAGCGTCGAGATTTATGTCGAAGCGTTAACCGAGCCATTGTAAATGTATTCAACACGATAAGCGAGGGCAATCATTGAAAATGCTACGCCAAATACTATGGCAAAGTATCGATGTATTCTGTAGAAGAGAACCCATTGCCTCATTGCCTCTCCCGCAACCTCTATAATAAATCTCTGCTATTTTACAATCGCGATCGAACGGAATAACGTAAATGCTTCCTATTCAATTTGTATCGTGCATATTACCTCGTCTACGTGACGTGCTCGATAATGGAAAATTAGTATTAAATAGACAATCAAAATTAGTTATTTGAACGATACGAATTATTTAAAGTATTACATTAAACAAGAATAAAAGGGATAGAGAATATATATATCTGCAGGAGATATAAATCTGTAGATTATATAAGTTAAAAGGTATCGAAGATTTGAAACGTTTTATGGACTCATGCAACTTTCATGTGATACTTTCGAATAAATCGCAACGCACTTTGCGACTCCCGCAGAGATTTGAGAAAGTTTCTCTCTCTCTCTCTCTCTCTCTCTCTCTCTCTCTTTTCTACATTTCTCTCTCTCTATCTCTTTTTACTTGATTAACATTCGACAAAAAGATATTCCTGTTTTCTTGGATCTCAAGAAAACGATCAGTGATAACGTTGAGTGCTACGTCGAGACTCGTTTAATTCGACAGCCATAGATCCGAGAGCGTAGGATGTTTCATGGTGTCGAGAAAGGACGAAGTAGACAGCCAATTGAAACGTCCCTCTGAAGGATGGATGGCTGTCACTCGCTTGAGGGAGGTCCAGTCTCTGCCTAAGGCTGTGTTCGAAAGGTTGCCATTTTGAATTCCAACGGTGGCCCTGGTCAATCCCTGGGCCGAGTTTGAGGAATCGTAGGCGGAGATGAAGGCTTCACGTGGCGTGTACCGAACACAAACGGAAGGGAGATGGAAGGATAGAACCGGTAGGATGGATTGTAGTTAAGAGAGAGAGAGAGAGAGAGATGGAGAGAGGAGAGAAAGACAGAGAAAGAGAGAGAGAGAGAGAGAGAGGGAACAGGTACACGTAGATATCCGTAGCTTGTTCAGGGATACAGCCGATTTCGAGCGAAGCGGATAAACATGAGAGAAGAGGGAGAGCAAGGAGGGTGGTAGGTGGAGCAGGAGAGGAGGGTGGAGGGTCGCGGCCTACGCCGTCATTTATCATTGCGAGAGCTCATTAAGGGCGAATCTGCCGCACGCTGATCGTTTAGGATTACACTTTCCTCCTCGTGTCCCTTCGATGGCTCTCCTTAACCCTCCTCTGCCATAGTACTTTTTTTCTTCTTTTTCTTTTTCTTCTTCTTCTTTTCTTCCTCTTTCTTTTCTCTTTCCACTCTTTTCTTCGCTTCTTCTACTGATCCGCAAAAGCTCTCAATTGTAAAACCCCTCTCTCCTACTAACTCTCATCTCAGTTGCATCTGCCTACGCGATCACGCGTGGAAAGTAAACGGTGGCCCTTACTTCCTTCTTCCTCAACTCGATATTTTTCTTTATCTCTTTTTTTTCTTTCTTTCTTTCTTTCTTTCTCTTTCTCTGCTTCTTCGAATAAAATTTGAATAAACGATCTTTAATGTTCCCAACGCGCGCCTGCATCGGTCTTTGCCTTCTCTCTCTCTCTCTCTCTCTCTCTCTCTCTCTCTCTCTCTCTCTCTCTCTCTCTCTCTTATCTCCGATAACTCGGATCAGTGGGCGGTGGGAATATTTCGAATGCTTTGGAAAGATAGTCGTCATTTCTATCGGGATAAGGAATATCTTGGAATTTTCAGATGGGAAAGCTCTTATTTTCCATGGAATACATTTTAAAATTTATTTTACACCTTTGATGCGTTAAAAAAGTAAGTAAATAAATATAAGAGTAGGTAAATATTTTTAACCCGTCGTAGTATAATTCTTTTTTTTCTTTTAGACATATAAAGATTTCTTTTTCAAAGACATGTAAAGATGCAGAAAGATATAAAGCATGAAAAAGAAAATCCTTTCTTTGTTTCAAATTAAACATTAAAAATATCTTCTTTGTTGAAAATCAGAATTATTAAGAGATAAAATTAAATTCAACCTTCTTCGTATAGATATTATCTCTCAGGCGAAAACTTTTGCAATCGATTGTACATTATACATCATCATCGATAGATCATCGATACATCATCGCGTAGACCTTCGAGGCGAAATGTTTTTAAAAGAATGAAGGTAGGTGAGGTAGTCGCCACTCAAGGAATCTCGTGATTGGCGAGCAATTATTGTGCTCGCACGAGCGGCCATTATTCTCGAAGACGAGGCTAATCGGTGCATTAATGCAGAAATATACTCGATCGAGCCCCTTCGCTCGTACAGGTGCAATCGAGACTCCCGATGCCGATCTGACAGGTGATCTCTCCTCGATGGAAGAAGCTAATCCTTCGTTAATGGCCTCGTTATCGCTCAACGATGTACGAACGGCCGCCTCGGCATCTCTTTACGGTAGCAAGACGATGGAAATTTCTTATCTCATCGCGAAACCGAAGATAGCTTGCTTACGTGCAAATAGTACTTAGGTAGCAATCACTGAAAGAGATTCGCGGTAGCAAGCTTTTGAAAATCTTACCTACTATTAGAATAGTTAATGCATTTGCGCGCACTTATCCGAGATTTTATTCGATAGGCTTGAATGATCACTTCCTCGAGATAAAACTCGTTTTAATAAAACAACTCGATTGCTTTTGTTCCCTTTAATTCGTTATTATTGAAAATTACAAATCCTTTCGGAGTAAATAATTTTACAGTGAAATTCAACGAAGAATATTTATATTCCTTTGTTGTATTTATCTTTTATAACTTCTCAAGAAACGGTCGATTCATTTAATCACAAATTATAACGAAATATCTACTACTTTTATCCTTAAAAAATCAATATATATATATATATAAATTATAAATTATCTAGAGAAACGATCATCAATGTGAACATCATTGAAATCGTGTAAATAGAAATGACCTCAAGAAAACAATGAAATCCCGTAGCGGAAAATTTTCTATCTAGCGAGTTAAGCGATGCGTAAACGTCATTGTAGAGTAGACTATCATGGGAAAATAAGGCGAATCGATTTGAGGTGGAGATCACGGTTCCCTCCATCACGTTTTCAAAGAAGAAAGAGTCCCGCTAGAGAAAGAAAGAGAAAGAAAGAGAAAGAAAGAGAAAGAAGGAGATAGAGGAAGAGAAATAGAGAGAGAAAGAGAGAGAGAAGAAAAGACAGAGAGAAGAATCTTGTCGTTCGTAGGAATGGCGAGCATTAATCAAGCGCTGCGGGCGCCTGACGTCTCAATCCTCTTGGTGGCCTACGCACCACCATCTTCTTGTACGCCCACGCCTCTGTGTACGTATCAAACACCAGGTACGCATTCAACAAAGCTAACTTTTTCTTGAGATTCACCTAGCACGATTATTCTCACCACCATTGCCATCAGCATCGTTCCCGTCGTCGTCGTCGTCGTCGTCGTCGTCTTCGTAGTCGTCGTCTTCGTAGTCGTCGCCGACTTCGTCATTCTCAACTTCCCATCCCATGAAAATGATCGTTTTCCAAGCGTAACGGTATCGAGTACGCGTTTACGCTTTTACCACGCGGATTCAAAGCGGTATCCTGATTATCGATACTCGCGAGGGAATAGAAACGCTTGCTGTCTCTCGAGGACAAGTATTTATTGCAGGAAAGGATCTTCCTAACGGTTATTCCGTGCGATACCACGAGTGAGATCGATTAAATGTTCGCCAGGAAGAGGATCCTTTGAATCGCCGCCGTTTCGAATATGTTCCTTTTGATTATGCTGCTTGCAATCATTCGAAATCGTTATATTCTTTTTTAATTTTAATCGAGGAGATAAAACTCTTTTAAAAATATTTTTTTCATTGGGAGAGAGTAATTTATTTAAAAGTATCATTTAAATGCCAAAGTTATCGTTGAAACATCAATATTGTTTGGTAAAAACGAGAATTACAATGTTTTTGTTATAAGAAATCGCGTGTCTCTAATAACATTTCTTGGAACGTTTACAATGCCATTGTAAGGAACAAGCGTAAATGTTGTCATCAAATATTTCTACGAAAATTTATTATAGATTGTTGGGTAATGTGATCTCTATGTTTTTCTCTCCTTTATACTTTCTTCCTTTAATACGCAGTCATGGATAAGTCGTAGAAGAGTGAAGATCGTGCGGCACCAACGTTTCACGTAAAGCTTTATTATTTTTATATTAATCAATTTTAATTTTATTTTATTCCGATCGCAGTACATAATTAAGACGTGTTAATTGCATAAGAAAGAAATACGATTTAACAAAGAATATTATCGAAACAAATTCGATCATCTTAATCATTATACGATAGTATTTAATAATAATTAAGGAGACATCTTTCCTTCGAGAAATTATTTCTAGTTAACGAGAAACAACACGAATGGCGGTCAAAGTTCGATACCTGCTGTGGGATTGGCTTTAAATTAATATGCTTTCTCGGTTTCGTCTGCTAATAGCTTCTGGGAGGAGTCGGAGGAGAACCAACCACCTGTACAGTCGGAGGGAATGATTCCTCAGTGCGGCCATATTATTTTCTCGTTGGAACATTTCTTCAGAATTATCTCGTATTTATAATTTTATCGTGTAAGAACAGATAATTATTTATAAAACACATATGTTTAGATGAAACGTTATCGAATATACATTTCTTTTAGGTATATATTTTTAATAATTTACACATACAAATCAATTACAATTAATGCGAATGTGGATATATATCATATACGATATTTATTTATATCCACAATTTTTATTACACTAATAATATATCGATAAACAGATATTTAGAATGAAAAAAGGAAGATCAAGCGTATAATTTAGACGGGATCATTACTTTTGACTGTACCTGTCGACGAAAGCAGGAAACTTCGAGAAACGATGACCATTCTATAGGATCAGACCAAGAACGTGTCGTCTCTTCGTTTATCCTTGTATATACGTATATCTCTGAAGAAACGAGTCCAGCTATGAAGGAAAGTCTTTAATTGGACTCGGTACGAATGTTAGATCATTAATTCAACGATATGCTGTAGTTTAATGCGCTTAGTTTCATAGAAATACCGAGCAAAAGTGGTAAACTATTAAAAGACTTATGAGAGGACGGTCTTGTAGATTTAAATGGACTGTGTAATCGCTCGGTAGCTAGAATATTTAGCTAATCTAGGTAATACGTTTTACGCTTACTAGAAACGATACGATCATATACGTTGTCCTCGATCATCATCGATTTCACGATTCGTTTATCAGCGAATTTCAAAGAGTAAGAATCTTGTTTCGCCATTTATTTAAATAGGTGTATACTATAAATACTAGCTTAAGCGTAAATTATAATATTAATTGTGAAATCACGTTTTAAAGGATCGTAAATTACTTATGCTTCGATCTTTTCTAATCATCAAGGAACATTATAATTAGCATATTAAAAAGATAAATATAAAAGCGTAAGAAATTTTGTGGAGAGAGAAGAATAAGAAGATAACTTGGATAATGGAATGGCTGGTATGAAAATTCCAAAGGCAGGTGGACAAGTGTGCAGCATGAATTAGATAGCTGTCAAAGGCTGGGGAAGATGGAGTACCCATATATGCACTATGCGAAAGGCCATCGGAGAACTCAAGGAAAGAGGGGGACGGGGATGCTTGAGTGAGAAGGGGTTGGCAGTCAGGCGAATGGATTTGGATGCGGAATGGAAGCAAGGCGATAGTAAGAGAGAAAGAGAGCTATAGATGTGGGGTGAGAAGGAAGATAGAGAGAAAGAGAGAAAGAGGCAGAGAGAGAGAGAGAGAGAGAGAGATAGAGAGATAGATAGATAGATAGAGAGAGAGAGAGAGAGAGAGAGAGAGAGAGAGAGAAAGGGTAGAAGGAGAAGGAAGTAGAGAGTAGTTGGTGGAAAGAGAGGTCGAAGAGAAGAGAAGAGAGGCGAGGGGGCGAGCACTGATAAATACCTCGCCATTTCTCTTTGTGCTCCCCGGCGAGAGCACAAACACAGGGCGGCTCCCTACGTTTCAAGCCAGAGCGAGAGTAGCTACCTAAACCTTACTCGCTTCTTCCTCCACGTCTCTGT
The DNA here is from genome assembly GCF_014466175.1 of Vespula pensylvanica. Lineage (NCBI taxonomy): Eukaryota > Metazoa > Arthropoda > Insecta > Hymenoptera > Vespidae > Vespula > Vespula pensylvanica. The sequence continues at coordinate 6,525,435 of NC_057688.1, forward strand.
TCCTCGTCCTTCCTCGTCCTTCCTCTCGTCTCCTTTCAACTCGACCAGCCTCCAAGTTCTCTTCCTTCATCCTTTGTCTCTCTCTTTCTCTCTCTCTCTCTCTCTCTCACTCTCATTTTACCGATTCTATCCCTCCTTCGCATCTCACTCTTCTGTTTCTCTTCGACTAACTTCCGTTCCTATCGCTTATCACTTCAGGTACACTGCGTGTTAGCGAGGATAGTTGGGAACGAGCATGAACTATTTCAAGAAAAACGTTTCGCTGCGATTTCATTGATTTTGTTTAAGTATAGATATTAAAGGTAATATTATTTTCTTAGTAGTAAATGCTAGCAGCTTTGAGAATGTTAAACTAGTAGAAGAGATCGGAATATGTGTTATATGATAACACGAATAGAGTACGTCGAAAAAGAATTAATGTACAGACACACGTACGTGCACATACACATACATACACACACGCTTACATATTGAACCGTCACTGTCGAAGTGAAAAACAAGAAGTAGGTACTCGACCGACATTGTCCTAAAAAGGACTATCCTTCTTCCCAAAAAGAGAGTATTATAGCGTGGGTATCCGAAACGTGAAACGGTCGCGAAAAATACGTTCGTGTTTCGAAAAAAAATATGCTCGTTCTCGTCCGTGTCCCTGCCATCGATCGACGTCAAGCGCACGAGCTACGCAAGAAACTGACTTAGCTAGGTAGGTATATCGGTTAGCTTTAACAGTAAGAAACGAATTCGTAGCCAGCGAATTCGCAGCTGTCACTCGATCGTCAAGAATAGTGACAAATATACCATGGACCGTAGAATATCGTGATGTTTGCTATCTTGGAACATCCATGTTGGCTTTAGCTTAGCTCTTGGCAAACGAGGGTTCCAAGCTTTTTCCTGCCCAAGTATTTCTTTTTTTATCCGTCACAACGGCGATTCTGATTCATCGTAGACACGATCGAACAAAGAATTCGAGAAGAGAAAGAACGAGAACGATTTTTTATAAAGGGTCACCCAAAATCGAATTATCGACACGCTTTTCCTTCGAAACGATACGGCCGACAATCTTATCGCTATCGATGTTGAAACACTTACTTAGGGTTCTTTTCGTTAGGAAAGGGCAATATATTAACGCCCTTTTATACTGAGAGTAAAATGGAAACAGAAGAGGGGAGAGAAAAATAGAAATATCGTAGAAATAAGTAGAATCAAATTAATCGAATAATTAATAGACATTGTCAATAGAGAGAAAGAGGGAGAGGTAGAGTCTTGTTAACTAATCAAGTATATATCCTCGTTAACTCGTAATGTATTTACCTATCTATTTACTCGGGTTCAAGGTCGAAGTGAGCATAGATTAGATCGAAGTGGACGAAGATTGTGGTGACACGGAGGCTAACGTTGAAAATTATAAAGCGCGGGGGCGACGTCCAAGGTGGGAAGACTACTTATTTACAGAAACATTAGCTCGCTTGCGGGCGAGTCAAAACACTACATAAAGTTTTTGGGAAGAGAAGGAGAAACGGAGAAAAAGAGAAAGAGAGAGAAAGAGAAAAAGAGAGACAGACAGAGAAAGAGAGAGAGAGAGAGAGAGAGAGAGAGAGAGAGAGAGAGAAAGAGAGTAGGAGAAGACTAATAATCTCGAAATAATGTAAGCATAATAAATGACCAAGCATTAGCGGGCCGCTCGGCAGCCGGCTCATATTTTCGGTGGCGCTGGCTTTGACGTAGCATTACTCCAAAGTGTGTAACATATTACTACCATACGCATATATTATATAATATATTTCTCGAGCGAAGTCGTACCAACACGATGCGCGATTACGTACGTTACGTTGTTTTCTTCGTCGACATGTGTTCGCGAATGTCAGCGGCTTTAATGCCGTTCGTATGTATGCGTGTGTATGTTTGTGTGTTTATGTGCGCGTGCGCGCAAGCGCATACACAAGTAACGCAAGATGTAACGCGCGTTAATTAAATGACAAATCGACGCGAGCTAACGCATGACCGAGCACACTTCGAAACTTTCGACAATGTTTTGACAGAATTTTCGGACACGCTTATCATCTTCAGCGATCGTGTTTCGGGCATTACTCGACGTGTTATTTCGAAGATGTTGTGCCTTCGTTAGCTGTTCCTTCGATTTCAAACGATTAAAATTTATTCGATACATCGACTCTGTTGGTTGTTCCTTTCTTTTCTTTTCTTCTTTCTTTTCTTCTTTTATGCTTTTATTTCACGTCATTTACAGAAATTTCTTCATTAAAATCAATTTTAGCGTGAAATATTTGATAGTGATCGATCAGGGTGCGATTAGATCGGGAATTATATGTAACTCGAAGTCGATGGCTTGATATTTTTCTTTTTCTCTCTTTTCTTCTTCTTTTTTTTTCAAGAAATTATCCATATCTCTAAAAGAAACACAAATTTATCCAGAAAAGTTGCGAAACGTTTCAAAGTTTCAAACTGGAATGTAATCACGTTTTACTTAAAAGCACATTTTAGATCGTAATCCTTTCCGTTACACGAGAATGCTATAGACGTATACAGCTCAGTGCATCTTTCACGATGTACTCGCACTCGGTTTACCACAGAATTTGCCTAACCACGCGGAATAGATGCATCTAAAGCAGTCCCCAGGTTTACGCGGCCTTAATAGCGCACACAAAGAAGAACGGGACACGAACGGTGAGCCAATTACAAGAGCAAACTTTACTACTCTTCTAGTAGAACACGAACGGAAGGTATAGGAACGTCTAGAAAATTAAAGCGCGCCTTCTCGAAAAAGAGAAAACGAAGAGAAAGCGGAAAAGAGAGCAGAAGGGGGATGAACCTTTTCAGATACGCATTTAAAAGCTCATTCTCTTTTCTTTCGGATTCTTACTCGAACTACTTTGCCCTAGAAAGGGAAAATCTGCTCTGAAATCTAAACGCTAAACTTTTCTTTACCAGTCAAGCATTCGTTACGGTTAAATGATTCTATTCTTCGGCAAAATTTATTGAAACATTTCAAATGGGAATTGTTCAACGCGAGCAACGCAAAAATCCATTCTGGTAGACAATTCAAATCGAAGCTTCTCTAAGGGATTTGATAAAAAAAACTCAATGGAAAATTACTTCAGTTTCCAAAGGGAAGAAAAAAAAATAATGAAGAAATAAATAAACAAAAAGGAAGCAGAAGAAAATAAATAATAAAAGCAAATGAAGAAAAAGAGAAAGGTCGAATATAATATGAAGAATGTCGGCCTCGTTGCTTTAAGCCGCATCTACGTTGCGCACGTGACGTTTGTTGGTGTGGAGGAAAAGATGGAGAAGTAGAAGGGAAAGAAGGAGGAGGAAGAGGAGGTGGAGAAGGAGGAGAAGAAGGAGAAGGAGAAGAAGGAGAAGAAGGAGAAGAAGGAGAAGAAGGAGAAGGAGAAGGAGGAAGAGGAGGAGGAGGAGGAGCGTGGAGGTCGAAGACGAAGGAAGGAGTTAAGAAAGGCAAGGGAGAGTGCACGCGCGCGCGCACGGTCAACGGCAACGGCAACGGCAACGGCAACAGCAACAGCAACAGCAACGGAGACTATCCGAGGTGCCGGTTGACAGCAACAAATGCCGCGGTGCGGGCAAGACGGGGAGCTCGCGCCCGGGACGCCGGTTGCAGGACCGGCTTGAGATATTACCAGGCAGATGCGGTCGCGCGCTGATCAAAGAAACGCTCCTCACTGAGAGAGATTAAATGGATGCTGGTGCACGCCGGCAACCACCATACCGTAGCTACAAATAATAAGTCGAGAGCGAACGAGTATACGTATGTGTGTAGATGTGTATGTGTTTCTTATAGAGACAGAAAGAGAGGGAGAGATTGAGAGAAAGAGAGAGAGAGAGAGAGAGAGAGAGAGAGAGAGGCTCGACCTGGAGCCTACCTCAGACTCGATCCTCAAGAAGAGTATCGCGAACTGCTCGTTTCCTCCGCGTCACGTTATAACGTCGTTATGTCTGCTCGCTTCTACACAAGCCTTCTCTCGGCGAAGTTTCTTCTAATTCGAAAGGATTCTTTCTTTCCGTAACCTTTTCGTAGGGGTAGAAGGTATCTCGTAAGTCTCTGGAATCTTAGGATTTATAATGATATTATTTGTGCATTCACTCGTGTATGGAATAAAACGAAGGATCGGATTTTCTAATCCGATCTGTCTTTATTTTTTATGATTTCTTACACTTGTTATTAGATCGTTAATGGTTTAAGTTAGGTATGCTCGATGTGAGAATATTTTAATCATTAATTACGATCGTGATTATGATCTAAGGATAGATCATAAACGTTTGTAAAACGTAGATATTATAAAGCAGGAAGATTGAACCGGTTTTAGATAAAATTCGATGATCGAAATAAAGTTGTAAGTTTCATTTTGAAAGTCTTAAAGAGTTCTCTCTCTCTCTCTCTCTTTCTCTCTTTCTCTTTCTCTCTTTCTCTTCAGAATGAAAGATTCGTAAGTCGTGCGTCGAGCGGCTTGAAGAGCGACGGATCTTCGGCGTCGGTGATAAACGGTGGTAAAAGGTTGCATGGGAAAGGAGCGGGCGATGCAAAGTGATAACATAATCAGGTGATAATGTGACGGCCATATCTCATCGTGCAAGAAGCCGAGTGAGAAGAGACGCGAAGACGACGAAAGAAAGAAAGAGAGAGAATGAGAAAGGGAAAGAGAGAGTGGTAAGAAGAAGAAGAAGGAGACGAAGAAGAAGAAGAAGACGAAGAAGAAGAAGAAGACGAAGAAGAAGAAGAGGTAGGCGAAGGGTGGAGAAGAGAAGGGAAGAAAAGAGACGCTCACGCCGACAGAGACCAAGCAAGAAACACTGTCTCTCATTGGTCGCCCGAGTCGGCATCCGGACAGACGGAGAAAGAGAGAAGAGAGAAGGGTAGGGAGTACTCGACGAATGACAACACCATTCAAGGAGAGTGACTTTAGCGAAGAGTCGTCGTTATCTTCTAAATAGGAGGGGTGCCGGGGAGATCCGGACTCGATAATGCTTGTTGAGATGCAGTCTCATTATTCTACTAGATACTCATCGCCGCCGAATTAATTGAATTTCAAGACGAACGCCCACCGCGTAGGAAAAGGCAGGTATTTCTTAGAGGATCTTCTCTATCCGCGAGAAACGGGTTTCTTTCTGCGTTCTCGATCCGATCTATACATATAAGCCTTGAAAACGATAGATACGTTCATGCGATCACAAAGATTCGATCTCTCGTAGAATTTTTAGTGGAGAAATAAATTTGTTCTTTTTCCAAATTTCATTAAATAGTTTAACGTTCGATATAAAGGCTAATAATTTAAATACTAACTTTATAAGTTACATATGCTCGTTTCAACAAATTTCGATATGAAAAAATAGAAAGAGAGTGATGGAGAGAAAGAGAGAAACAGAGAAAGAGAAAGAGGGAGAGAGAGAGAGAGAGAGAGAGATAAAAGGATATAGAGGGAAAAAAGCGAATGAATATGGTTAGAGCGACGATAGTTGGATGTTCAAAACTGTTTCAGACGAATTCAGGCAGATTCAGGCAGGGCAGGTTAACGCTACGGGACCATCAGGTTGCCCACAGCTCATCGTCGAGCGATCACATCTCATCGCCTCACGCCATCGTAGACTATTACAAACAGAGCTCCCTTTTGCACCTCTCTCTCTCTCTCCCTCGTTTCCACCACCTCTCCATATCTCCTCTTTTCTCGACCACCACCCTTTTCTCTCTCTAACTCGAAGCTGGTTCATATGTACGAGGAAAGCCGTTTTCAACCCCATCGCGATCTCGCCTGTAGTCCTACGTATCACTGGCGTTCTATCAGCATATCCGAGCGCTTAGCACCTACTTCCCAGGAGTGCGATACCGCTCGTAACTCATTTGAATTACAACATTTCCCTCGGTCCCGCGAAATAATACGTACGAGGATCCTATTCTCTCTTTCTCTCTTCCTCTCTCTCTCTCTCTCTCTCTCTCTCTCTCTCTCTCTCTGTCTCTCTATCTCTCTCTTTCTCTCTCTCTCTCTCTCTCTTTCTCTTTTCAGCAAGTTGCTTCGTTTATTCGTACGTTCGTTTTTCGTTCGTAATCACCGATCGTCGCTTCGTAAAAATGTTAACTAACCTCGAAACGATACACTTGGGTTACTCCGATCGGATTTCAGGAAAATTCGTCGAGAGCGGTTGGTCGAATACGTTGTTCTCCGTTAGACTACGTCATTCACATCGGGGAAATGAATTATCGCGTGTGGTATTATAAAAGATCGTTTCTTAATTAAATCGCATTTTTCGTCAACTTGTGAGATTATAATTTTGATATTGTAAATTACGAACGCATGGCAATTTTCTCTATAATACCAAGAAAATTTCAACTACTATTATGTTATAACTGTCTAATCCAAGTATAAGATTACGATCGAAAGCAGATAAATATCGATCAAGTTCGAGAAACGTTTAACGCGTCGTTCGAAAGTTCTTTAAGACTTTCGTTATTCCCTCTTCCTCTCTCTCTCTCTCTCTCTCTCTCTCTCTCTCTCTCTCTCTCTCTCTCACTCTCTTTCTCTTTCTCTTTTTTAGTCTTTACGAGTTCGCGCTATTTCAAGTTCGGAGAATTCGCTTAGACTTGAGAAGTTTAGAAAGTTGGAAGATTACAGGGAAGATTAGGGTGAGAAAATTCGCGGTGAAGGTACGGAACGCGGTAACGGCGTGGTTTCACCGTCGGAAGAAGGGTGTTTTAATGGAGCACGATTAGCAAAGCGAGACGCCGGGGAGTCGTAGATAGGAGAACCTCGAGAAGCCACTTTTCACACATCCTCCAAGCTCTCTACTGTTTCTTACCCAAGTACCATCACCAACACCCTCGAGAATGTGCTGCCCACTTTCACCAACCAGTTACGATCACTTCATTCCGACCTTTACTTTCATAGTAATACCAACCAATCGATCGTTCTATCTCTTTTCGATCAACGTTTATCATTGTACTTAACGATATCCTCGGAGATTCATTAAATCATATATCTGTTCGCCAGTTAAATAATCCCGTGATTTCAACATACAGAGAATGGTATTTTACCTTATCTTCAAATAGATATCATTTATTTCAAATGGAAAGGGAGAGAGATTAAACGCACACGTACACATAGAAATTAGTTATATTTCTTTCTCAAAAGTAGAGCGATTTTGTGAGAATTGGTGAATGGTAGAAAGGTATCCTTTCGATATGTATATTAGAATCGTTTATATCTCTTATTAAAATGAAATCGTACTGTCACAGAATTTTTTCAAAGACAAGAGGATGTTAAAAAGTACATATGTAAAAATTCACTTAACAACAAACGAAAATGAATTACTTATCGATAATATACTTGTAATCTTTAAATAACAAATGATATTTCGAGCGCATTTATTAAATACTTGTATTTAGTATCGTCTCGGAAGAAGTCGGTGAGCTTACGTCGAATTACAAAGGGTGAAAGTGTCTCGTTAAAGAATCGTACCCTCATTGGTCGTCAACGGTATGGAAATAATTTAATGGAAACGAGCGAAATTTTGAGAGAAGCTGCCAAGGCGTAGGACCAATTTCCAGGCGATAAGAATTTCCCCAATTATGGTTGTCCATTAACGCGATGAGCGTTATTATTTTAATGCTCGTATCTTAGCGGTGGCATGGCTAATTTACCGGTATTAAATCGATTCACCGTCTGCATTTTATGCGCACGCAAAATAGTAATTGCGGAACCAACGCTTGCAAAACGACCGATATATATTTCCTTTATAGAAAAAAAAAGAAAAGAATAAAAAAATAAAAAAATTAATAATGAATAAAAAAAATGTTACTATTTAATTAAATATTCGATGACGAATGTTAATTTGTTTTAATGATTATCAATCACATCCTATAATGAATTAATTATAATTTCAATTAAAATATAATTCATAAATCATTCCGAAAAAATGCAATTCTAAGTCGGTAATGTGAAATATTTTCTATTATTTCTATATCTTATATTATTCAGCAATGAAATTATTTCACGATAAAACGTAGATTGAAAAATCGTAGGGGAAAATTTCTTTCTTTTTTTTTTCACTCTTTTATATTACTTTCGTGCTTGTAACATAATCGGAAGAGCATACAATCTCGGAAAGTAAAGCTCATTTACCAGATTGATCGCCATTCGGCATCAATTTCCATCGTCGTTAACCACCCACCGATATACTATGTGTTTTCCTCGTTTACCGTCGAACGGATATGCAGGGAAACGTTGACAGAAGTTTCGCGGTTTGTCCGACAGATGGCCCCCCGTTTAGGTAGCGTTTTCAACCCCCTAAGTCACGTCCCTAAGCCGGCTCTCTTCTTGGTCTATCTTGCGGATGCTTTTGGACATACACCGAATGAATTACCGACGCTGTGTCAAAACACGAGGATCACCCTTATGGCGTCTCGTATAAATAAGTACCAACCACTCTGCTCACCCCATACGATTTCTCCAAAGCTCTGCATTCTCCAAAGCCGGAGTTTGTGTTCTTCTTTGCGACACTTTTCTTTCCACCCCTTTTATTCTTTATACGTGAGATAAAAAAGTGCTTGGTATCTTGGCAAAGTGCTCGGAATAATCGTAAATGGAGATAAAGAATGGAGAGTGCTTTATTTTTGAGTAGATCGATGGATATTGCATTATGATTGAATATTAGAGTTTTTGATAGTGTAATAGTTATTCAACGACTTTGTATTTGAACGTTTTCATTGCGTTGGGAATATTGTATAATAATTGCAATACAAACTATAAATCATTGAACGCTTACAATAAAACTTTTATCTGTTCTAGGAAAGAGAGAAATAATTGTCACTGATAATCATCCGTCATTCACACGTGCTATGAAATCATGGAAGTTCAGCGATAGAAACGTCTTATTTACGTTTTGAGATAACCAGAAGAGAGATGTGGAATTCGCAAGTCTATTAATAAACGAATCTACTCGATCGTCAGAGAGAAACTATCTTATCGTTCTTCCCACACGGACGAACGTGAATATTCAGAAACAATAGAATTTCATTTAGCATTATTCCAGTGCTTAGACATCGATCAAAATACGTAATATGGTTTTACGGTAAATACTGATACGTTTACGCGTCATCCGGCGACTTAATGACACGTTTCGGCCTTGATTTCACGTACGATAGATGTCCAGACTAATTAGTAATATTTTGTTGACTAATAAGCTTCCTGCCAGCATGCCTTTCCGTCTTTCGTAATTAATGTACGAAATAATTGGCGATACATCGAACGGTGCCTTGTCTATTGCAAAATAAAGATAGATAGATAGATAGATAGATAGATAGATAGATAGATAGATAGATAGATAGATAGAAAGAGAGAGAAAGAGAGAGAAAACGTTTTACGCTTTATTAACTTCGCGTCGTGATTATATATGAGTCCCGATAATTTCCCTATTAAAATCAGTATTCCAAGGAGGACGTTCGTCATAATTTTACTCGGTCTATCAGCGATATACCAAAGACTCATCGAGATCGAACGAGCAGAGAAGCATTAGCTATTTAATGCGAACCTCTTTGGAGCTGGCTAATTGATGGCTGGATATTAGCTTAATTGTAATTAGTCGAAATTACGGCGATCCATGAGTCTTCTACCGAATCTTTGACTTTCAGGGGTATCTTCCGCTAATCCTTCCCTCGAACGTATACTTTCGAGAAACTTTCAACCATTTGAAAGCCTTTCGGTGGCCTCTTCAAGTCGTAAGAAAGTCGAGCAGCTCGATGCAACATTTATTACTGCTGGTGAACGAGGGTTCTAACTTCCCTCTCTTTCTTTCTCTTCCTCTCTCTCTTTCTCTTTTGAACTCTTTTCGTAAGGACTTTGATCCTTAATGCAGCTACTAAATGTTATTCCTTTTACGTCCCTATCATCGGCTCATATTTCGATGATATATTGCCGCTCGTATGTGACGTAATAGCCTCTCTTCGAGCCGTAAGTACGCGTTTAAACGATAAATCTCGGAAGTCACGGTAGGAGAGCCTTTTCATTTCGGGACATGCCTCTTATCGATATCTCCTTGTACGGGCAGGATGTCAAAAAATTGTCATGTTCTCTTGAGAATCTGCTTTCTCGGAAATATTGTCATGAGCGTAGTCTTTTTTCCGAAAGAATAAGCAACGAATTTCTTTGTGTATTCATTTATGTTTCTTTTTCTTTCATTTCTTTTCTTTTAAAAATTCGTTTCCTTTTTATTTTTATTTTTATATTTTATTCTTTTCATACATCATCGATCGTTCATACTCTTCCTAATATCTATGCATTAGTCTTCGATCAATGGTACGATCGCCGTTCCCGATTTGTTTGTGTTGTTTCTAGCTTATCTCAATGAAGAATTTATGTCGTTTCTTCGCGATCGATAAGAAGGTGATAAATCTGCGTGACCTTTCACGGCCGCTTATAGCAGTCAACTTAGACCTTCATCGTTGTTCGTAAACAACGTGACAAATACCTTACTAAAGTCATTAATCAAATTACTATAAATTCCATCCGTATTTTTGCGCTCTCGTTGCGAACTCGAACGAAGCTTGAAACAATGTCGTCGGTTTGATGACAAATTAATGAACGTTTCTCTTGGAAAAACGTGGAAGAAATCGTGTTATGCTTGCTACAATCATTATGAAACTCGCAAGTTTTTCAAAAGAGATCATTCACGTGGAATTTTTTTTTCCTTTTCCTTTTCTTTTTTTTTTTTTTATTATCGCAATAAAAGATAAGTTAGATCGTTGATATATGAAAAAAAAATGAATTTCTATGGGAAAAGTCATTGTTTCGTTTCACTTTCCTTTCTAATTTCGTCTATCTTGCTTAGAAATGAAGATAATTGCAAGGATCCCGACAATCGTCTCACAGACTTTGTATGTTGACTATGTACATGCATTTCAGCACTCATTCGTTACAAGCACACTCTGCTGATCCACTCTTCGTCACGGCATCACGTGACGCGGTATGTCGCCAGTCGCTTTATTTATAGAGAAACTCGACGATAACTCAAACCCGTTTCTCGGGAAAATTCATTATTTGAAGAAGACCACGATTTCTTTGTCTTTCAATTTTCAAAACGTAGCGTTAACGTTTTTATATATCCTAAGTACTTTCATTTACAAAGATTCGATGATCTCGTTCGATCGTTCGAAGAATTTTGTAACGATTGCTTCGCTTTGTGATTCATTTTCAAATAAAACAAAAAGGAAAAAGAAAAATGAAATAGAACGGAAACAAAAAAATATTCGGATTGAAAAAATGAACTTTTAATTTCCGATTCGTTGAAAAATAATTTATTCTTGAATCGTATAGGTGTATGTTCACTGCAAATAGTTGATATCTCGAACGTTCGTCGATCCTAGAACAATAATCGAAGTTGTTGGACGGAAAGTTACAATAAGTAAAATCAAGGAAGAAAGTCGTAGCCTTTATATGGGACTTCGCGCGAAATCAAGATCTTGGTTTTAAGGCGGGGACACAGAGGTAATGGCGTGTGCATTATTCTGATAAATCGCCACGGCTGGCGTCAAAGCTGAGTTCGAGCTGACGGGAACCCTAGCCAGAACCATATCTATAGAAGCTCAGGGTGATCCCGTTCGACTCGCAGAGGCAATTTAATCGAAATTTCTTTTCGAAGGTGATCTTTTTTTAATCGCACCCGAACGAGATGCCGTCAACGAAAAATGGCACGAACGTACAACGTTTTTCCACGTCCCTTACTTTTTTCATGCATCGAGTACGAAAAGTTCCAAAGAAAATCTTTATAATCGATCTGTCGTTTCAATTTCATAACATTAACTCTAACGTTAATTAATTATGACTCGAGCGATTAGAAATCCGAATAAACCAAATGGAAAGGAGAATAAGTAAGAATGAAAAAAGAAGAAGAAAAAGGAAAGTGAAAAAAAATCTGGTAAAAAACATTTCGCATAAATTCTTACAAATCAACTTTCTATCCAATCAAGGAGAACATTTGACGAGATAATAATCGCAACACTCGGTCATTATACAAGAGGTACATAGGTAATTAATAACTTCCTCGTTCCTCGTGTTACTTTGTATTCGACTAGACGGTACTCGAATAGATTTTCTTGGAGAAAAGAGAGAAAGATAGAGAAGCAAAGAATGAGAGAGAGAGAGAGAGAGAGAGAGAGAGAGAGAATGAGATAGAGGGAGAGAGAGATTCGAAGAGGCGAGGTACGTTTTGAGATATTCAAACGAATGGCGGACGTTGGGACGACACGGCTACCGTGCATTTGTCCGTTCGTTCCGGCGAGCAGTTCGTATTAATCCGCCGCTAATGAACGGTCGACGATCCACGCGCGCTTGGAAAGGCTCGTTTCGAAAGGCTCGTAGCAAAGAGACACGTAGAACGTCTATGTATATGTGTATATACGTATGCATGAAAGGGAAAAAGAGACAGGGAGAGAAAGACAGAGAGAAGGATGCAAAGGCTTTCATGGAGATACGGAGGACGGTTCCCTCATTATGCTTGTTGGCTCGACTCAATATTTAACGCGTCTCAAGTCGTTCGATCACCTTCGATATCTCGACACTCTCGAGGAGACTCGGATTAGCCTGGCGTTTACCAAAAGATCCACAACTCTTTAGTTGCATCCGCATCTCCGGAGCAAACCATTATTCTAGATCACCTTTGCGATTCTCTTATTAGACGTTTCGCACACCAAATGTAAATTTAACGCTTTTATTCCTTGCTATCCTTTTAACAGGGCATGAGTTTGCAAATGAGTTATAATACACAGTTAGATATACATATGTATATACAAGTTAAATTTTTTAAATCAAGACGCTCGAATATCTTGGTACACAACGCAAACAAAAGTTGTTCGATATTGGGTGGCAAAGGCAACAGCATTATTAATTTCTAAGATTCGGTGGACGTTTCCAAGATTATTTCGCGGTCAAATTTATTCTTTTACTTCGTACACTTTAATCGTGGGATTTTGTTCTTTTTAACGTCGATATTAAGCAGATCGTTTATTTCGTGGATAATAAAAATAACTCTTGCAAGTTTATTTGACAGGAAATATTAAATGCACATCGATACGGAATATCACTTTTTATACTTGGTCGTTCGGATGTAATATTGAAATATTTTATTGCATATACAAGATAATTTCTAAGTAACTATACGTTATAAAATCTTAATTATAAAACGGTGGCACCTTTCATATCAGGATTTTAGATTCAAGGACAAAGATGTTTTATGACTATCATTCCTGACCTGATCTCGAGTTTGATTTCGGTGCCTGACCGATAATTAGTTAATCAGTCAGCATCAGGTTGTTTTATTCAAATGTAGTAGAGGGCCAAGGCGATGTTCAGCAGTTAACAAGGCTCTTCGTTGAGAATACGACTGATTCTCTTTTTTATCCTTGCTTTTACCCTCTCTACCCCTTTGGTCCTTTTGGTTCGAGCACTTTTACGCTTACCTTGTCATTAATCGTTCGATTAAGTCGCCCGATAACGCGACTATTTCTCTCTTTCTCTTTCTTTCCTTCTCGTACGCGTTGCCATAACTCGCATACGATGTATACAACTTCGAAGATGAAGAAGCGAGGAAGAAGGAGAAGTAAGACCTAACGACCGTCGAGACCGGGAAACCTACAACCGCCTACCTGGTATATCGCAGTCGCTTTTTCATGCCGGATCCCTACACGTCGCGTCGTATGCGCGTGTGTTCATTCACGCATCCGCCATAACTATTTTTAACAGGATGCTCCTCGTTCATGTATTTTCATATGGGAACCCAGACGCATTGTAATTTCGTATTAAAAATATTCATTTTGATTTCATAGAAAATGTTAATATCATATAGGTGTATGTACACTTTGCTAATATAATGAATAATTTCATAATTACCCGAGAAGAAGTTTGAGCGAGTAATAACGAAGATATTAGGATTGAAACTGAAGCCTATGTCATTGGCCCGTAACAGCAAACACGAAGACAAAATATATCACGAAGTTTGCAACTGTAATGTTCTCGGCTAGAAAATTCGGCCGACTTTATCTCTCTCTCTCTCTCTCTTTCTTCTTGCCTCCTCGAAAATTTATTTTAATCGCATGGCGGCAGTCGAGCGAGTTAGAGAATAAGATAGAGATGGCTGTACTCCAGAAAAAAGAAAGATGAAGAGGAATACAAGCTTCTCTCTCTCTCCCTCTCTCTCTCTCTCTCTCCCTCTCCCTCGATGAACGTTTCTCCACTCTAAGAGACACGTGTCAACGCGATAAATCGTACCGATGTCCGACATACGGTTTGCTTTGGACGGTAAATTCGCGTGCTCGACGGCAAGGGACGAGAGAGAGGGGTATACAATGATGCGAATTTCGCGAGAAGTACGCCAAACTACGTCGGGGATGATCTCGAAGGCGGTAGAAGGAAAGAAAGAAGTCGAGAAGCATCGTCGAGATTATATGAGGCGCGTCCGTTCTCTTACAAGCGCTGATCTTAAGTGCAACTATGTTGCTCTCTCTTTCTCTCTTTCTCTTTTTCTGCATTGGTCTCTAAGTCTCTCTCTCTCTCTCTCTCTCTCTCTCTCTCTCTCTCTCTTTCTCTCTCTCTCTGCTTAGCTCGTTATTTACCAAGCAACATCCTTCTGTCCCTCACAGAATATAAGTCCTGTACCCTTTTACTTCTCTTCCTCTTCTTGTTCTTCATCATCTTCATCTTGGTGCAGCAAGGCGAAGCGGAATCGGTAGGACGACCGCATCGCCACGCATCGTTTCCATCCGCACCTCGAGCGATTATTTGTTGCTTCCGTTACAGGTGACTATTTTTAACTTAGCTTTCTATCTCATAGCGTTAGCTCTCGAATAGCTTTCGAATGATCTTAATTTTCAATGAATTCGTTAGCATTGTTCGTTGTTGTAATCAACGAACGACGGGATATCAAAGAAATTTAAAAGATCACACGCGATTTTCATCGTTTGTTTTATCTCTTCTACTTTTTATTTTTATTTTGATCGACCAACATTTAGAGAATATTAATGTGCAAGGAAGAGAAAAAACTTTCTCGTACGCAAGATTTCGTGAAGACATTTTCATCTAGTTCGTCTAATTTTTCAATTCTTTCAAGTAAATTGGAATCGACTTTTATTTTCTATCCTCATTGTCTGAAAAAGTCACCTAAACATGAAAAGAAAAAAAAGGAAACAGAATCGTAAAGGAGAAAAAAAGAAGGAACAGAAAATCCGGACACGTTCGCAGCTACTTGCGGATAATTAATAACGCCGGGATCAAAAGTGCGGGCACTGAATGTTCGCTCATTCACAAACGATCTCTCTTCGGGGCTGGATGAATGCGGTCCAGATCGTTACAAGGGTATTCTCCGGGCGTGCCTCGTACGGGTGTCTTCGGGGTCAATACCGACGGTTTGTTGAATACAATTATTAATGCCATCATTAAGAGCATTTACCATTTTTAATAGGAACGATCGGCAACGAGCATAAATCACTTCCATCTCGCGTCTTTTCTCGCTATCTTCTTTTCTTACTTTTTTTTTTTATTTCATTCTTTTCTTTCCTTTTCCTTTCACCGTTACCCTTCGAGAGAATTTCATTCTCAAGAAGGAACGGAGAATCGTAAGAGCTCTTCGTGATAACGATAAGAAGAAAGAAAGAGAGAAAGAGAGAAAGAGAGAGGTGCGCGAAAGTAAAAAAAGAAAGAAACAAATATAACGAAATATTGTTCTGATTGTTATTTACAGCTTATTCGTTCTAACCAACCTTACCACAATCGTCCTTTCGTTATCAGTTTGACTACTTAAACGAGAAAGGGTAAGCGATAATTATGCGTCACCCTTCTACACGTATGTACGATCTCGTAAAACAAATATGGCGCAAGGAGGGAGCGCTATCGTGCATTCACGACAACTTTATTACCAACGATGAGACAATTAGCTGCTGTCGGCTTGTAAAAGGGATAGAAGGAATACAGAAAGAAAGAGAGAGAGAGAGAGAGAGAGAGAGAGAGAGAGAGAGAGAGAGAGAAGAAAGAAAAAAGGAAGAAGTAGAGCAAGACAAAGTGGATTGCTCATTACGAGCGCATCGAATCTTATCGTTTGAAAATCTTCGATATCATGATATCGATATCATCTCGATCGAAGAAGAAGCAAGTAATTTGCCTGGTACGTCGGATATCGAGGCTAATAATGGCAGATCCATCTACATCTCTATCCTTCTTCGATCATGGGCCCTGAAAAAAGTTGCTTCGAGCTATCCGGATATCTCTTGGTTAGAACTGACCCTTATCGGCTTATTAAAAAGAACGTGGTTGGCTTAGTTTATCGAATATTCTCTTATCAGCCCTTTCTATCGGTCTCTTTTTTACGCTACGTATTGTATACATCCCTCCTCTCCTTTATTTTTTACGGTCTTTAGAGCGGCGTATCTTAACATGGACCGGTCATTATTTAACCGAGAGTAATAAAGTTACGCCACCAATTAGTATAATACGTGTTCATGGAAGTTTATGTGTATACGTATGCGTGTACGTGTATGCGTATGCGCGGGAGCTACGAGAGAACTCCTATCGTTCTTAAGATCGACTTCTCCTCTTCGTTGTTACGAGAGGTGAGGAAAGGGTAACGATATAGATTTAGTTTTAATAAGATAATAAGTAATAGGTTTGCGTTCGAAATGAGCTTGCCTTCTGCTCACGTCCGGTAAGTTATGAGAAGATCTCTTCAAAGATCGTTTGAGTCCTTGATCTCATGGTATATAGGTACTTATTTCGTATATATTCATGGTTGAATATTCGTGATACATCTATTATATATGATAGAAATTATATCCAACGTTTTGCATAGGCATATAATAAAAAGAAAATACGGTTGATTAATTATTTATATGCATCGCTCATTTTCTGTTCCTTATTACTATGAACAGAAAAGGAAAGATATATCTTTGTTAAATTATCTGAAAAACCATTTATCTATGTTGCATTGACAAATCATTTGGGTCAATTCGAAGAACTATTGAAATCAGGTATAACGTAGTTTTGCAAAATAAGTTGTACGTCCGAATAGATTGGACAATGCGATTAGGAACGTCATACTTAGGTGAGTCACACACGTGTCATGCGTTATTATGGTAGCGTAAAATATAAGAACAGAACGCATCCATCATAAGCTTCATTTGTAACATCGTGTGGAATATCATAACGCTATATGAGCTTTTAATCGACGTAACGCGAATATAATAAAATGACATTCTAAGATAAATGTATAATTGTTTTTCTTTTTTCTATCCACAAAATCTAAATGTTCTCACTAATAAAATATAAAAATGTTTGTCTTCTTAATGTCCAATATTTTCGAGGAAAATAAATGATTCGGAATGCAGAATTCTTTTTTGCATCATAACATTGATCGATGATAATCGATACGCAATATATATACTTAATTTTATTTTTCTTTAAACATAATGATATATCAACAACGAGTGCTTAATAATGTATTAATAGGTTAAACAAATAAATATAATTCATTGTACATTATTAATGTTTGTACTTTTCATTAGTAATACAAGTTGTAATTAACGTGCAATCGGTAGCAGATTGTTGTAAAAAATCGTTTACGCGTTTACCTTCAAGATAATTAAATAGCTAGCATCGAAAGTCATTTATCATCGGTTGGCTATCTTACTTCGTCGAAGAAAATGACGTGTTCTTTCATTTACACGCCGATCGTAATAAAAAGCTCTAAACCTGTCAACGTGTGAATTTTAAGTTATTAAGAAATTGATTACCGTAAGAAGTATCGATGATTATGATTAATGAAATCTTTACGCTTATCCGATAAAACAATCCTTACGTTCCATATTAAATCTCAAAAACATTCTAAACGAAACCCTGTGAACCCTATGAACCTTGAAAGTCAACAACGTCGTTCGCTGAAAGACGGCTATCGTTTATTCTTCGAATGGATCATTCCGATCGCATTGGCGTTGACGAGTACCTGAGGTAGAATTAGATATAAAATCTCTCGCATCGTAAGGAAACCTGAAGAAACGAGGAAGCAGTGTGTGGATGAATGGGAAGCGTGAGGGAAGCGATCGAGGAGAGAGAGGTGGGAGGTATGATGGCGGCTGCCAAACGGATCTCGGTTACGTCCAAATAGAAATTCAATTGATCTTGTCCGGTAGTGTCAGGCAATCCATCTTGCTCCTTCCGCCACGTCTGGAGGCACGTCTAAGTCAGATCGGAGGAGGACTCGAACGGGATGAGGAGGACTGGAGGAACTTTCTGTGTCCTTCTCTTTCTCTCTCTCTCTCTCTCTCCCTCTCTCTGCCTCTCACTCTTTCAGAGTCAACCGCGACGCTTCGCCGACTCTACACGATTCCATTCCTCGGCGAAGAGAGAAAGAAAGAATAAAAGAAAAGGGGACAGCTGTCCAACTGACCACCAAACTACCCATTAATTACGTTCCTGGATATCCACTCACACTCGTTCGCTTGTTTGTCTCTTACGTTCTCGTACTACGGTGCTGAAGGATGCGAAAGAAGAAAGGGAGATTCCTGCACCCTAAGCTTCGCTAAGTTTCCAACGTGAAAGCCTAGCAAGTTCGTATGTTAGGTAGGTATAGAAAAGTTGCTTCTCGGCAAACCGCGAGACAATCTCGTCCCTTCTCGTATTCCCATTCTCCCTACCCTTCACCTAACCGTACTTCCGGATTCTTCTTATTCTTCGTCGGAACGGAATCGAGGGTTCGCTTTGGAGCCAAGCTATGACGTAACGCGAGTGATTTATCGTCATCTGGCATCGGCGCATTCACTCCTTCTCGACTCTACGAAATCTTGCATAATCGACCGTTTAAAAAAGTTTCTGAAAATGTTTAGAAATAGCTTAGAGAAAAAAACGAATCAATATTATAAACTTGGGATTAATGTTACGCAATATAATAAATTAAAGTTGCGATAAATGCATTTGTAATCGAGAAATAATCAAAATTCATTATTCATAATTGGTATATTTCGATATAGGCATAGTGATTTATTTTCTTAACAAAAATATACATAAAAAGACGAACGAACGATTTTCGCCAGGCGTATCGAATATTCAGAATGCGTGCAAAATTTGGGAGTGGTTCGAGTAGTGCACTGTTAACAGAGAGGGTTTGTAAGAAAGGGGAGTTGTAAACGCACTCTTTTGTACATCAGAAGAGCCAGCCTGCTTTCCGGTACACGCAAAACTCTCATTAACTTTGGTCGCATGTTGTACGTTTTCTTTTCGAGTTGTTCTACTTTTCGCTACACCGACGTTACCATACTCAGATGTTTCGCCCGATATTGCATTAAGATTCGATCCATTTCCATTTATCTTCGAATTTTAATCTGGATATACCTCAATCAAAACCGTTCATTGTAAGATATTATAGTGATAGCCTATAAATACTAAAAATGATAATTGATTTGATCTGACGATTATTGACATTTCAAAAACGAACGATCGAAATTTCAACTCAAGTGTCCAGATTTAAACAATCCATCGATTATTATCTATTTTATTTTAATGTTTTTTTTTCTCTACTTGGTTTTAACCTGATTTTTTTTTTTTTTACACTTATCACTTACGATTAGAGTGTCCCAACAAATCGAGCGAAACATAAACCCATTAAATAAAATGAACGTAGAACTAACCGAATAATCATTTTCTTCTAATGTCTCGTATCCCGACAAAAGAAAGCAGATCTCCGTAACAGAACATTTCATAGAAATACACAGATCGGCAGTTTGTGCGAGCGTGCCAGGAGTCCAAGTAACAAACCGGGCAATGCATCGTTAGCTCGAGCAGCCTGGCAGATAAATGACGTGGTCGCCTCGCATCTGACGTGAATGAAGTCAGGATGGCTTTACCTACGCGGATATACAAGGATAGAAGCAAATATACGCCTATCCCACGTAGACCTCGACGACGAGAGCAACCGAGTCTCTCGCTATCCGAGTGATCCCAATAACCGGCTAATGATACTTTCAATGCCATCCGATAAACACACTTTCATCGAACGAACCAACCAAGAGACGTTCCTTTCGTATTTCCAGTGGTATTCAAACCATTTTTACATTGTGGAATTCATTTAGAAAAAAATTTGTAAATTATACGATTTATCTCTTTAAAAAAAATTTAAGAATATTACGAATGAAGAGATAGAAAAAGAATTATTTTTATTTATCATCACTTTCCGTATAGGTAGTAATTAATATTTCATAAAAATTATAAATTAGAAATTCTATGAAGTGTCTTCCTCCAAAATTGATTAGCAATATTAAAATATTACATTTAGATAGTCGAACAAGATTTACTGAAGTTGTGAAAGCTTGAAGATCACTGGTCGTCCGGAACGAAGCCGTTCACGTCGGACGTTTATCACGAAGGGAAGGAAACGTCGCTTGAGAAACGTCCTACGGACGAGTATTTAATGTTCCCGATGCGTATTAATTAAGATAATTCAGATTAATATTGATTACGGTACGATGAACGTGCAGGCATCGTTTGAAAATGTTAGCTGTTAGCTGAGTCAAGTTTTAATGCAGTTTGAGATCAGATATTTGATGTTCGTGTTTGTACGTTCTTTGAAAAATTAACAATGAAAGTCGCATTTGTAACAATGCAGTTGCATTTGTAAATACTCGGTATATCATCTTATCGGGGTATATATATGTATATATATATATATATATATATATATATATATATATACACACATACATATATATAGAAATTAAACAGATATACACGAGGCACGAAAGAAAGAAATGTTTATTTTTAAAAGAAATATATGAGATACTACAAAGGTGGACATGTACAATATTATTTCTACAATCTGATTTACATGAATGTGCAATATTTTATCTAGTAATATGTATACAGAATAATCAGTCACATTATAATTTATTAAAAATTACAGTAAACACTAGTTAAATATTTATTATTTAGGATGAAGAAGATAAATCATACATTGATATTAAAAATATAAATCTGAATAATCATGTCCCATCATTATGTACGCATCAATAACTTTTCGTTACTAGTCCTAAGTGAACTATTACGATGTATATGTATATTTACTTATAATTTTATTGTTTGTCTCTGAAAGGGATGACAGCTTGTCACACGATCGAAAGAAAATGAGAATCATTGTGTCTCGAGATTTAAGATGAAGGAGACCGCATCTTGCTAAGAAAAAGGTTTACCGATGTTCAACTCAAACGATATCGATCCTAGATTCGTTCCATGTAACGTGTTTACTTCTCACCAAAGATATCTTCTCTTTTTGCTCCAGCCGAGCACCCCTCGGTCCGTACTCAGCAGGGGTGGGTCCATGATGCTACGCGGCATGCAGGATTGGTAGTGGTAAGGAGAGGAGGAGGCAGATCATGGAATAGAACGCTGGGAATCTCATTTATCATAGCCAGCCCTGTCAATCTCCAACGCATTGATAGGACGATGGTCTACCGACTCCACCACCATCGTCGCCTCTATCGTTCAATATATTTAAATTAATCTTAATACTATAAACGTTCTCTCATTTTTTCAGAAGCAACAATATCGTTTTTTTTCTTCTTAAAAATCTTTCATCTTTCGTTCAATGCATGTTCTTTTTTTCTTTATTTTTATTTCAATTTATATTTCATTATTCTATTATTCGAATAATAAAGTAGGAGTAAACAAGTAACAGGAATTAGAAAATATGATAAACAAATACGTAGTTGTTACTTGAGAAAGTCACCGCTAAAATTGGATTGCCTTTCAATATCTATTAATATACTTTTAATCTTAATCCTATGTATACTCGTTGTGTACTTAAACACCTTTGTGCTGTAAGATTTCGAAATACGAAAACTAGGAAAACAGAGATTTGAAAATTAGAAAGATTTGAAGGCGGATATATGAAAATCCCAAAGAGAGACGATTCAACAAGCTGGTACTTAAGTCGAGATTTTTCCAATATGTCCCTCGAGAATAAGAAAAGAAGGATAAAAATATGTAGGGTACGAAACGATAGTTAAAGAATCAGAAGCTAGTTAATTTTCAACAATATTTACTCTTTGGGAGATGAACTCTTTTGAAACATTCCCATAGGGACTAGCATCGTATAAATATACTCATCGAAAGTGTGCATTTCCTTGTTGAATTCTCTCTACCTACCTACCTACCTACCTACCTACCTAACTACCTACCTACCTAGCTGTAGTATATCAAGATTATCCTCTTCTCCAGTCTCCAGCTAAGAATTTCTTTGCGCACGCGTACAATATTACAGTCTGTCAACACCGTTTGACAAATATATTTACTTTTTCCTTTCTCATTATTGGCATTTTTCAATCAATATATATAATATACTCGTTCATATCACATACAAATCGTGACATCCACTAGCAATTATATATAACTTATAATAACATAATCATGAAATGATATTCTTTACGTGATAAAATGTTATATATTTTAGAAAAGGACATCCATTTTTTATGTTGAAGTCGTTAAAGATTCAAATTAATTTTTATCGTAATATTCGTAGCAAAATCGTGTAACAGTTTTTTCGATCGTTCGAAAAGGAAACAGAAGCAATGCAGTATCGAGAATGCGTCGAGGAACACGAATTTCTTTTTTGTCTTACTCCTCGCTACCTTTAAGAGAAGATCGAGCTACCCTTAAACGATTGCTCAGCAGTTTTTCCGCCACGCCCAGAACCGCCCGCTCACTCCCTCCATATATTTCTGCCATTAGCACCAAACCTGCGGATTAACGGTGTCAATTTTGTAACAATTTGTTATCCGTTGTCGTGAGAAAAGAATTTTTTTTTTGTTTTTTTCATCACATACTTCTTCTCTTTGGAGTTCGTTACTTTTAAATATACCGGGTGTAAAAGTATTTCTTTGTCATGCCTTCTACAAGTGATTATGTAATCTATAAATGGCGAAGATATACAGTTAAACAGAAAATTGCCGCAAAATTGACCTAGACTATAAAATTCAAGATAAACAAATTTTTTTTTAATGCTATATATTCTATTTATGATGTAATATATCTTATTAAATACGTAAAAGTTTCGTTAGAAAATAAATATTTCTGTTAGTGGATATTACTGTACACACTATATATAGATGGGACACAATGACAAGAAGATAAACATTAGAGAGATACGATAAACACGTTGAACCTTGAGATACATAAATCGCGATAACCGCAGTGATTTCTAGTCAGTTGTCGAGTGAGTTTCGGATTCATGGAGAGAAGAAGGAACAATTTCTGTCGTTATAATGTACTTTAAATATTTCGTTTTATTAACAAGTCGTTTAGATATTATTATACAGTCTGTTCTTTTTTAATCATTTACATTCGAATAAAAATGTCGCGTCTATAGAATCTGTGATACTACAAGAAATATTTATTTAACCAACGATGAAACTTTTTCATCGTTTTATAAGAGAACGCTTTGATTGTAGCACATTGTCACTTTCGCAGTTTTCATCTTTTTTGTAAGTATAATATATTATAATAAAAGAAAGATTTTGGATTTCTTACCTTGAATTTCAAGGTTAAGATCAATTTTGCAGTAATTTTTTTTTTAACATATCTTCTCGTCGCTCATTTGTTATAGAAGCATTTCTTGCATAAGCTATAACACAAAATTTATCTATCTACACCGGATACATACTTTAAAACGAAAAGTGATGCCAATAAATCTCTGGTGGGCGGTCGAAAGAATATAAATCAGAATTATTAATTTCGCGAAGAAGCACTTATAATAGTTAAAGTTTGATGTAAGATCAGGTGTTAGATTTTGAACGGAAAAGTTGATAGCATATTTCTCGTTCCATTGGAATTACTAAGCGTAAATATATCTATGGCAAAGTATTTAGTTCGATATGTGTGAGAACATGTACGAATGTGTATCAGTTTGGAAGGACGAATTCGAAAAATACCTAAACATTGCATTACGTGAGAAAATTTGTATGATTGGCTACGACGAGAGAATCAGAAAGAGTGGGAAAGCAAATGTTGGCTAAACGAAAGGAATGTGAGTTTATTAGAAGCAAAGAGTAAAAGATGTGTTAGAGGAAATCCGAACATTTGTTTTTCTATAATAAATTGTCGGCTATTACAATTTTCTCACTAAATCTAATTCTAACATCCTACACATCATACTCGTTTTAGAAACGTCCTTCTTTTTTTCAAAATGTTGACTAATATTATTTTGACTTGAACTATTAGAATTATTAGCAACGAATAGCAACGTAGAATATTATTAACGTACTTGTTCTGACAAAAATTAAATTTGACTTATAATCTTCCTCCAACCCCACCAGAATTAAGCTTAATTTATCTGTTAGTAAACAAATTTTTTCTAATATGTACATATATATATATATATGTATATTTATAATAAGAAATATATTAACTTCAATGATAGATATAAAAAATAAAAAATAAGAAAACGAAATATTTTTTACATTTTATTTATAAGTAACGATGAGATATGTATTAGAAAAAAAGTTACAATTCGTTCGACGTTCACGTTAATACGTTAGCTTGGTGGATCGGAAAAAAAGATAAACTAAGTATCGTGCTTCCTACCACGACAACGAAACAGGACACGGAATTAAGCAAACTACCTGGATGACACCTGGAATGACGTATTGCAGGAAAGTGAGCGGAGTTTATATTTTACAAGGTTGCCTCGTAAATAGCTTCGTAGCTTAACAACCGAACAGCTCGAGGACAAGAGCCACACGTTACCCCAAGCAGTGCCGTAACACGCGACACCCTCGATGAACACCTTATGCTATTTTCAAGTCATCTTAATCATCGCTCATTTATTGCTCTTTCAACGATGATAGTACCAAAAGAATAATGTAAGTATGTTTTGGAAAGATATCATTACAATTTTTTTCACATATATATATATATTAAAAAAAAAAAAATTTTTTATTTAGAATCAGTTGATCGAAAACAATTTTTTTTCAGCACTGTGTTGACTACCTTTCAATATGTTCTTGAAAATTCTTGAAGGTTACTTTCTCTAACGGTTCCAAGACATATTTATTGTTGATTTTATAGCATTTACTATAAACAACATTATGTCGTAAACATTTATTTGCCGTCCGTTATGTTCCGTTGTTAATCCAGGTAAAAACGAGAGAAGAAACATTGCTTTAGGCACATCCGAGACCTTTTCTTTTGCCATTTCTTCGTGTGCCGGATTGTCAACGAGGCAGAATCGTAAAACTTTCTCTTTGCGCATTTTCTACGAATGTAAAATTTACGTTTGGCTTACATCGAGTTACGTTGAGTTTTTCCGTCGCCGACCCTCAACGATTTCGACCGTGACGTCCTTTTAAATTTTCAAAGGAGTCCTGAAATTTTGTTTCTTTTTCTAAACCATTCAATATATAAGTAACTTGTCATCTTGGCAAAAGGTTGTTGAAGGATAATCCGGAAACAAAGAAAAAAAAAAAAATAAAAATGTACAAAGATTGTTCAGTATCGCAAACTCGCATGTTAAAATTTAAAAATATTTTGTTAAAAATTATTTATTTCGTATTTATATATATATATATATATATATATATGTACAAAGTAGAAGACAAAATGTAAAATTATTCGAAGTACATACATATTATATCGATTTTATACAATTTGTCCGTATGCGACAAAATTCAAGCATGAAGCAATGAATTTGATAATTACTTAAGGTTCACCCGAATTAAACGGAACGATTTTTGTCGAGACCGCTGAATAAAATTGGGGATCCATGTTCCGTGAAATGAATCATACGTTCAAAAGACGACATATGTGCCCCTGTTTCCTTTCGTTCCCTGGAAAAGGCAATAGGGAAACTTTGATACCCAAGAGGGGGAGGGGGGCGGCGCTCCAGCATCCATTTGGAAAAATTGGGAATATCGGGATCAAGCCAGACGGTTTGCTCGCTATTATTCTTGGATTGATTTATATTTTGTTTGCTCTGCACGGTACCACTACTGTACTGACTTTTTCGATCCATGGATCTGTCTATTAGCAGGAAGAACGATAAAACGTTCGGTAAAAACTTTCAATCATTATATTGTTTGATTTGACAGTGTTCCATTTTATATAGACTTCTTAAAATTCAGTGTTGCTAACTCTAAAGCATAGATCATTAGAGAGATCGTAGATATGTATAGAGTCAAGGATTTTGTCGAATCTTTTCAAACAAACGGGTGAACTTTAAGTAAAATAAAAAGTAAATATATATTTAAATGAAAATGATATAGTCAGAAAAAACACACAACAGATTTTTCGGATTATAAATAATCCACGTTTATTTTTATTAATATTATCACTGTAAAATTTATTCATTTTTATCGAATTTGTCAATATTTTCTCTTTTAATATTTCTTATTTAATTATTGTTATGATCTATAAAAAATGCATACATATATATATATATACATATATGCATATTTATATATATTCATACATATATATAAAGGAAAGAAAAATGATTTTTCTGTGATCATTTTGTTCAGATCTATAGAGTGGGGCAACAATTATTCCACCATTGAAAATGAACTTAGTATTCAGAATCATTTGCGATTTGCCCTCTACGCAAAACCCTCGACTTTTCTCACAAGTATTGTCCTCAATGCATTATTATTTATTATCGTAAGAATAATAGGAATATATAGGATTAGATAGGAAGTCCTTTCACAGAGACTAGTAGACTTTCGCATACTTACATTAAGAAATTTGATTATTGCAACGTTTATGTATCGATGCCTATGTCAGAGGACACGCGTATCCATCTCTATCGGTTGGTTGGAATTTCCGTAGCTTCAATTATTTCAGTCCAGGAATTTTTATGACAATCTTCGAAAATGACATCCATGAATTTCTTATTCTTTAAAAGAAAAAACAGAATAAATAATAATATCAATACTTCTTAACTTACATCATTAAAACATATTTTGTATAAATAATAATACTTACATATTTCATAATATTGCTATTAATCATGAATTATTTACTTGCGTATATGATTATCATGCATTGAATCGTATAATGTATTCTGTTAAAAAAAATTTGTTGTTTCATACCTACATATTTCTGTTTTCGGAAAACCTCATCGTGTTATTCAAATCATTTTTGTTATAAAAATTTAGTGGACTCTGGAATCAACTTCTCGCTTAGGTATTATTGTTGTAAGGGATTTATTGAAGAATTGCTTTCGTTATATTTTCTACCGTAGTGATAAATGTTATTGTAATGGTCAAATTGATGTTGCTGCTGTTGTAGATATTGTATGTTATTAATATTAGATATTGTATGATTGATATGATACTCAAGAATAGGATCATGTAAATTTTACTGCATTAAAGCCTGTTGACGAATATTGTTGATTCCACTGTTGATTATATTGTTTATTATACTAATGATTGTATTGTTGATAATATTGTTGATAAATTTGTTGGTAATGTCGTCGATTTGTTGTCTGTATTGCTGTGGTGTAGTTCGCTCATAATTATTGACCGTTGTTCGTGATACAGATAAAACAGGATGGGTTGGATTTGATACTGAATTGACATGCGATGGAACAGTAGTTGATGCACTTCGAGTTGATAAGATACTATTGTTTAACAATGTTGTATTCGTAGGATTAGTGATCATTTGACCTTCTTTCTTAGCTTTCATTCGTCTATTTTGGTACATAATTTTAATATTTCTATGAAGATAAAAGATCAGCCATTTTTATACGACGTCTTCCGGATAAATATCGTGACGAATAAAATTCTTTTTCTAATTCAAGAGTTTGAAAACGTGAATAGGCTAGTCTTGTCCATTTGATTTATTTTTTGGTTCTGGTGAAACAATAAAAGTTTGAATTGACGAATTACTAAACTAATGAAAATATTTGAAAGAGATTTAACAGAAAAATATAACATTCTCTCCTGATAGTTTCAACATGGATATAGTTTAAATAATATAATTTTTTTGGATTTAATCAATAGTAACTGTTAGAATTATTAGATTTCATTCATGGATAATCAAGACAATGAGGTTTAAATTGACGTTCTGTACGCTTGTTAATTTCATTACAAAACTATTTCTTATTGATCTCTAATGTCGAGTAATTCTATTGTTGCATAATTTCGTAAATTGTTGATGAAACATGCGTACGAAGATACGCATATATTTGGATATTGTCCATGTTTAATTGACAATGATTTATTACCGAATCTCTGCTCTGCCTCAAAAGATAATCTCTTGAACTACATCTTTTCCATTTTTTAACATTGCTTTGCTCTTTATAGTTTATCCAGAAATCCATCTATTATTTTCATTTTTATTATCGATCATTATTTTTAGTCAATCCTTCGTTGTCGAGTCTTCTTTCTTATTTGTTTGTTGATTTCTATGTTTTCTTTCTTGCTTGTTTGTGTAAAAGTAAGTCGAAAGTGTATAGAATTTTTTTGTTTTCGAGAAATTCAATTATGAAATTTTCTCAAGTACGTGTATTTTAGAGATAACGAGATACGGTTGAATGGGTTCTTTTGCACTCGGGCGTCATTTTTCTATTTACAAATCATTATAACGAAATTTCGTTACTGAGTATGAATTGCATTACCGCACTAAGTTAGAATAATACGGACAGAATATCCAAAGAAATCCATTCATCAGACATATATATATATATATATAGGAATAGAAAATAAATAGTATAGTCACTTCCATGTCGCAATAGAGTTTACAAAAAACTGGCTTTAAATAACACTGACGATTGCTCGTTTTACTAATATTTACTAGAAAAGATTAAACCAAAGTACACTTGAAGCATGTTAACCAATATTTCAAGATATTGCGTCAATTTCTTCTAGTCGATCTAAAATCTAAAAAAGTTATTTCGTACGATGGCAGGGACAAATTTCCAAAGATATTTAGCAAATTTGCTCAGATTTCTTATCGCAATTAATATTCGCTTAACTATTGATATTGAATGGAGGATTACCGATGTTAATTCGTTTAATAAGGAATATCTAAAAAAAATATCAGATATCATCGAAAGTTTTATATGTAAAAATCGTCGATCTATTTCTTCCCACTTATCCAAGAAGAGGCGATCCACTCTCCTTAATTCGTCCCTTTTCCTTGGCCCTTATTTTTCTTTCACCGACGATGCGTCGAAACGAAAGTAGGATTAATGAAAATAGAGAGTACGAGGAGGGACGTGAGGAGGACCGCGCTAAATGCACGCGTATATACGACCGAGAAGAGAAAGAGAGGGTTCTGCAGCTTTGATTAATCGACGCCGGTCAGAGTTTCTAGAGAAAGACGTCACTCGCAAGACTGCCTTCGTCTAGCCTTTGCCACGTATTGTGTTTATCTTACCCACTTACTTCAAATCTTTATTCCATCGTCTTTCCTTTTTATTAAGTAACAAAAAAAGAAATAAGTGAGTAAAGTCGAGCTATCGATTAAACGATCAAAAGATTCAATCGGTTTTAAATGTATATAAAATGAATATTTATTTCTTAGAAATAATCTGTAAATGTGTTCGATGATTGATCAATCTATTGTACTTAATAAATTATTCAATTGTAATAATATACATATATATATATATATTTTTGTAATTAAAATGTTGAAACACTATTTGTTCGTTAACTCTTTTACCTATTGCTTGATATGGTCGATAATTAGTCTCGATGTGAAAGTAACCCTACGGATTACTCGTTTTAATAGTATTCAGTAGAAAAGATTAAACGAAAGTTCACTTGAAGCACGTATATATGTTTATATATAAATCAGTATATACAGGATGTTTTGTTTATCTCGAAATAAATGGAACATCCTATATATTCATTTATTTAATGAGAGAAAAAGGAAGATAGAAAAATAGAAAAAGAAAGAGGGGAAAGAAAAAGAACCTCAACGTACGATCGTAGAACAATTTTTCATAAATTTTCTCGAAAATCACAGATATATCGCGTGAGAAGAATTTTCAGAACATACTATGAATCTCGCTATCGTGATGATTCGTAGGGGTGTTGCACACATGGCGGGATGTCGATTGTACGATCATTGAACAAGGACGAAGCGTTTTTGCGGGGAGTATTCAATGCGAGTTTTGTATCAATAGCGTTAATAGTGGGAGGGGACCTAGCACGAATCGAATATCGAAGAAGCAAAAGTGTCGGGGGTGGTTTGGCTTGGTAGTGAATCAAAGGGCAGCTGATGGAAAGGGGGACCTATGGCCTCCCTCGACGTATACAGGAGGTGTGCTATGGGGGTCCAAATTTTGCAAGCAGGGTAGGCCAACTTCCCTCTCCACTTTCTCCTTTTTGGTTTCGAACCGTACTGAGCAAAGCTCTTTAGGTTACACTGGCGTGTACAGTAATAAAAGTGAAAGTTTTTGGGTTGTCCCTTTTGGCACGCATTTAGCCCATCGAGGATGGACACCCCTGACTGTTGCAACGTTTAAATAGTCAGGAGACCTAGGAAAACGATTCATTTCATTGTAAGACGCTTCAGTGTCTACTTCGGAATTCTCTTCTAGAAATCCACATAAAGTCTCAAACGTTTCAAAAACTTCGTAATGAAGTCACAAACCTTCTAACAACTTTGCTAGAAAATTATAAACGTTCCAACGACTACGTAAGAAAGTACTGTGAAAGTGCAAGATAGAGTGCATATTAAGTGTAAGAAGAAGTTCGTTAAGTTCGTTAAGTGTATCTTCGTATTTCATATCATAATTAAAATGAATAATCCTGCATACTACTGCAACATGGAAGTTAACGGCTGGTCCTATCCAGCAATGGATCAAAAGATTGGAGAAGAAATGCAGCCAAATGCTAATGTCCAAATAAATCAACCGAATTTAAATTATTACATGGAGCAACAAGAATTAAATAGTCAAGCATCACCGAGTCTCTTGGAAACTATTTTACGTCATGGAAAGAATGCAGTTCAGGATGGATATTCAAATTCGTGTGCTGACTCTGTTTCGCCGCAAAGCAACGATACTACATCATTAACAGAGGGATGCTTAGGACTTCGAGAAGCTATTGTGCCAATGGGATGTGAACAATATCTCGCCCATACGCAGCCACAGGATTACGTTCATCCGATGATAACATCCACCCCTTCAACATCCACGCAACGACACCAATACTCTGCATTAATGACCGGTAAGAAATGATCTTATAATGAAATCAATGACCGTACGGAAAACCATGCTAAGCTTCTTTGTTCAACCTATAAAAACGCTTCGTCTTTGTTCAATATTCGCCATACAATCGACATCCCGCCATGTGTGCAACACCCTACGAATAATCGCGATAGCGAGATTTAAAGATGTTCTAAAAATTCTTCTCACGCGATATATCTGCGACTTTCGAGAAAATTTGTTAAAAATTGTTTTGTATTCCGTACAATGAGATTCTTTTTTCTTTCCTTTTCTCTCTCTCTCTCTCTCTCTCTCTCTTTTTCTCTCTTTTTCTCTCTTTTTCTATCTCTTTTCTCTCTCTCTCTCTCTCTCTCTCTCTCTCTCTCTCTCTCTTTCTCTTTCTCTCTCTCTTTCTTTCTCTAAGTAAATGAATATACAGGATGTCCCATTTATTTTGAGAAATTATTCTATCAACAAAATTTATTATTATTAAACCTATCAACAAAATTTTGTGGACCAACAAAATTTTAATCGGATACTTAAATGATATATTCCAATATTTTAAGATAAACAAAATACCATGTATACGCTGATTTATATATAATTATATATACTATTAATACGAGCAATCGTTAGTTTTTTATAAACTCTATTGCGATATTGAAATGACTATACTATTTATGTTTTATTTCTATATAGATGTATATCGGATGAATGAATTTCTTTGTAATTGGATACTCTGTTCGTATTATTGTAACAGTGCAATAATGCAATTCTTACCAAATAGCGATATTATTTGTAAATAGGAAAAGAATGTACAAGTACAAAAAGTAAACTCACTCAACCGAATCTTAATATCTCTAAAATGTACACGTACTTGAGAAAATGACATAATCGATTTTTTCGAAAACAAAAAAAGTCTTGTATGAAAAATTGTCCTTTTACCTTTTCAACTTATTTCCATACAAACAAACAAGTAAGAAAAGAGATACGGGAATCAACAAACAAGGAAGAAAGAACACACGGGAATCAAGAAACAAGCAGGAAAGAAGACACGGGAATCGACAAACAAGCAAGAAAGAAGACACGGGAATCAACAAACAAGCAAGAAAGAAGACACGGGAATCGACAAACAAACAAGCAAAAAAGAAGACACGACAACAAAGGATCAACTAAAAATAATCATCGATAATAAAAATGAAGATAATAGATGGCTTTCTGGATAAACTATAAAGATCAGCAATCCAAAAAAAAAATGAAAAGGATGCAGTTCAAGAAAATACCTTTTGCGGAAGAGCAGAACTTCAATAATATATCATTGCCAATTGGACATGGATAATATGTGTATCTTCATATACATGTCTTATTAACAACTTATGAAACTATGCAACAATATAATTACCCAATATTAGTGATCATTAAGAAATAGTTTTGTTATGAAATTAACAATCGTACGAAAGGTCTAGTTGAACCCCATTGTCCTGATTATCTATGAATGAGATCTAATAATTCTGAATTAGTATTGATTAACCCCAAAAGAAATTATATTATTTAAATTATATCCATGAAATTATCAGGAGAGAGTGTCATATTTTTCGATAAAATCTCTTTCAAAAATTTTCATTACTTCAATATTTCATGAATTGAAACTTTTATTGTTTCAGCGGACGCAACCAGAGGACAAAGTAAACGTACGAGGCAAACCTATTCACGTTTTCAAACCCTTGAATTGGAAAAAGAATTTTATTCGTCACGATATTTATCCAGAAAACGTCGTATGGAAATGGCTGATTTTTTATCTTTGACGGAAAGACAAATTAAAATTTGGTACCAGAATAGACGGATGAAAGCTAAGAAGGAAGGACAAACTGCTATTAATCCAACGAGTAAAACAATATTAAACAATAGTACTTTATCAGCTCGAAGTGGATCAAGTATTGTTCGATCGCAGGTCAATCGAGTAGCAAGTTTATCAGCTCCAGTTTCATCTGCGTCAAGAGCCACGGTCACTAATTATGAGCAACAATCTATACCCCAGCAATACGGACCACAAAATCAACAACATTATCAGCAAATTTATCAGCAACATTATCAACAATACAATTATCAGTATAATGAACAATACAATCAACAGTATTATGAACAACATTCATCAACAGCCATTATAACGCAGCGCAATTTACACAATCCTTATCTTGCATATCATAATATAAATCATACAATACCTAATACTAATAACATACAATACCTTCACCAACAACAACATCAACTTAATCATTACGATAACATTCATCATGACGATAGAAGAAATAACGAAAGTTGCTCTTCAATAAATCCCTTACCGCAATAATGCCTCGGTTAGAAGCAGAATTTCAGAGGCCACCGAATTTTTATAATAGACGATTTGGATAACATGATATATGTCTTTATACCGACGGAGGTTTTCGGTAAATGATGATATGTAAGTATTGAACAGCAAATTTTTTTTAACACAATATATTATAAGATTCAATGCATGATAATCATATACGTAAATAAATAATTCATAATTAATAGTTATATAAGTTATATAAGTATTACTATTTATAAAAAATGTGTTTTAATGATGCAAGTTAAAAAGTTTTGTAATTATTATTTACTCTTTTTTTCTTTTTCTTTTTGAAGAACAACAAGCCCATGGATGTCATTTTCGAAGATTGGCATAAAAATTTCTGTATATAACTGGACTAGAATGATTAATGATGCGTTGAATGTTCGCTCATGTGGTGACCAAAGCTACGGGGATTCCAAACGGCCGATCGAGATGGACACGCGCGTCCTTTGACGTAGACACATCGACACGTAAACGATGCAATGATCTAGTTTCTTAGTGTATGCGTATGCATATATAGGAGAGTCTACTAGTCTCAGTGAAGAGATGTCCTATCTAGTCCAGAATATACGATAATAAATAATAATCTGCTAAGGGCGATACTTGTGGGAGAATTGAGGGTTCTGCTTGGAGGGCGAATCGCAAATGATTCCGAATACTGACTTCGTTTTCAATGGATGGATAACTGTTGCCTTATTTCATAGATCTGAACGAAATAACCAAAAAAAAGATCATTTTTCTTATCGTTTTATTGTACACATATATGCATTTTTCATAGATTGTAATAATAATTAAATAGAAAATATTAAAAGAGAAGATATTGACAAATTCGATAAAAGTGAATAAATTTTACAGTGATAATATTAATAAAAATAAACGTGGATTATTTATAATCTGAAAAATTTGTTGTGTATTTTCAATTATACACCTAAATTACTTTCATTTAAATATATATATTTACTTTTTATTTTACTTAAAGTTCACCCGTTTGTTTGAAAAGATTTGATAAAATTCTTGACTCTATACGTATCTACGATCTCTCTAATGATCTATGCTTTAGAATTAGCAACACTGGATTTTAAGAAACCTATATAAAATGGAACACTGTCAAATCAAACAATATAATGATTGAAAGTTTTTACCGAACGTTTTATCGTTCTTCCCGCTAATAGACCATGGATCGGAAAAGTCAGTACAGTAGTAGTACTGTGCAGAGCAAACAAAATATAAATCAATCCGAGAATAATAGCGAGCAAACCGTCTGGCTTGATCCCGATATTCCCAATTTTTCCAAATGGATGCTGGAGCGCTGCTCCCCTCCCCCTCTTGGGTATCAAAGTTTCCCTATTGCCTTTTCCAGGGAACGAAAGGAAAGAGAAGCACATATGTCGTCCTTTTAGTTAATATTGATTCCTTTAAAAATTACATTATTTAAATTATGTTAAGTCTTTTCATCAAATAAAATTTTTATTGTTTTAAGGGATCTGAACGAAGGAAAAAAATACATACCAAATTTATATACGTTTATAAACTTTTCAATTAGACAAAACATTTTATTTTTTATAAAGACTATAAATTTCTGACCAAAAAACGAAATGAAAAATATTTTATTTTTAAGATTAACTTTTAGTCAGAATTGACCAATGAAAGTTTTAATGAACGATCAAGCTGCCATCAGAGCAGTCAACAATAGAATATTGAACACTGGTTAACTCAAGAACTATCATAGCTTCTATCCGATTTACCTCAACAACAACGACGATAATAAACGGCTAACAATTTACGACACTATAGTAACATCATCAACACTTGATCATCCCAATGCAGTTTTCACAATGCTTATCTTGGTTATCATAATGAACTGCAATATGTCTAGCAGCAACAATACCAACATTCAACAAGGTATTCATCATTATAGTCGATAAAGTTATGGCTAAAGTAATTCCTTGATATATTATCACAATAATGTCTGAACAAGAAAATGAATTTCAGTGGGTGTTGCTTTTTCGTAATGCAAAGATGATTTGAATAATATGATAAATATATCTTATCGTATTATTCAAGTTGTAAATAAGTCGATAAGAATATTTAAATATTAAAAAAAATTCTTTTTATTCATGCTGTAATAACTAATTAGAATATTACGACATATACGAATACTAATACTTGCAAAAATGATAAAGATTAAAAAAGTTTTGTCATCTTTCTTTTTAGAGAACAAGAAGAAGCACATCGATGACGTGATTCATCGAAGATTGGCATAAAAATTTTTGTATGTAACTGGACTTCAACACCAAACGCATCG
Source organism: Vespula pensylvanica (assembly GCF_014466175.1). Taxonomy (NCBI): domain Eukaryota; kingdom Metazoa; phylum Arthropoda; class Insecta; order Hymenoptera; family Vespidae; genus Vespula; species Vespula pensylvanica. The sequence goes on from NC_057688.1 coordinate 6,561,302, forward strand.
TGAAGAGAGAACTTGCTATGGCGGCAACATCGGAGCAGCTGACCTGCAACCACCATGATTTATGGCCGAACGAGCTAAACAGCCGAGTAGTATCCTATAGCTCTCAGGTACCCGAAAGCTCGGCCGTTCACGCTGCATTTTGCCGGTATATTCTCTCGGCCTTTGCTCTTCCTTCAGCTTCACGTTTCAAAACTCGATTTCGTTTGCGAGTACTGCATACGTCATTCTGAAAATATTTTGACGCGACAACGAAAATTCATACCTCAGCTGATTAATGAACTCGATTCGCTGCCTGTGAACTTTCTGGTAATTTCTAAGTTTTTCGATTTTTTTTTTTCAATCAAATCGCACTTTACAGAAATTCGATTTTAACGTTTCTCGTATATCGATCCATCTTTAATTTATTTATTGAACAACTTTCTCAGGTCGAATATCAGAATAATTTATTCGATTCGTTGATAACACGAAAAATCGATTTAGTCGATTCGATAAATTAAAAGTTCAGTTTTAAGGAATAAGTCGTTTCAAAATAGTCTCCAAACCGGTTTTTCTATTAATTTTTAAACGTTACGACAAATTTGGCAAGACTGTCGTTTAAAAATATATTAGAATTCAAGTTCTAATATCTTTCGTAAGAGAACAAAAATTATGAATAATTGAAGTTCTCATAATTATGATCGTCGGTTATAGATCACGATGATGACGTAACAATAACGACAAAGAAAGAAATAGTCAAAGTGAGGGGAAGGAAGAGTGGCTGCGCAGCTGCGCTCTTCGCACGTAACAAGATGGCCGAAAACGTGGTTCGCGCGTGCACGAGCGTTCATCCTTCGTTCTTCTTTTTTTTTAAGTTTTTGGTGTACTTATTGGTTAAAAATTGTTTATTGAACTTATTATGATTACAGTTTTATCTCTCGATTACATTAAAGTGAGTGAATCTGTGATTCGAAGTGTTGTGTGCTTTGTAACATCGATAAACGTCGAATTTGCGACCTTTGTTTACGTTTCTTAAATTTATCCAAAAAAATATTTTCATGATCATGAATGTGATCATCTAGTTATTTTGTAGAATAGAAATCTTAAGAAATTGAAGAAAACTTTAGCACGTGCGGTGAGTGCATATCGTGTAAAATAACAATGTTATAATTTTCGAAAAGAATATTTACTATTTGAAAAGATTTTTATATTAATTTTTTTTATATCTATCTTCTTTTTCTTTAAATATTCTCCTTTTTACGTATGATTTATGTGATATGTGTTAGACGTTAAAATAAGAATGTATGAAAAATAGATACATTTTTATGATTTGATAAAAAATACTTTTATACAACTTCTTACAAAAGATTTAAGAATTAGTTTTAAGATTTATATATAAAGGACAATTGTCTACATATCTATAAATCATGTACCTTTGATATGTACAAGTTACGGTTATTCGTGTAAGGGTTTAAAGTGAAAGTTTCTTTAGAAATTCCGTCGGGGCGAAGGTTTTAAGTAAAATTTATTTTAATATGAAATGTAAATGACTTTTAAGTACATATATATATATATATATGAATCGATGATAGAGTACGAGATTGAGAATGATTTAAAATTTTCGATGTTCAATAAATATTAAGCCATTGAAAATTAATTAATCCAAAAGAATTTATTAATGAATTTTTTTTTTTAAATCCTAAACTTTGTAATTTATTACTAATATTACTTAAACTAATTTATTTATTGATTTCATAAAATGTTCCAATGAGTATTAGCATTGTAAATAAATAGTAATTACAAGAAGAGGATAGTAATAAATAGGAAGCATAATTTTTGGAGGAAAATCATTTGGCAGAAGTCTTGCGTTATAGAAAGTATGCAAAATATAACGAGAATATTTGTAAAAGTATATGTCATTGTGTTTATAATGAAGGTCATTTGAAAAATTCACGGCTTTTTTATTTTAATAATTTAAATTTTATTCTTAAAGTGAAATGGATAATAAAGTGAAAATATAAGCCGAATGAAAATAAAATTTTTTGAATGACCCACATATTTCACTATATAACAATTCTAAATCCTTTTTCTATTTGAAAATATCAATAAAATACTAATCTCCTAGAACAGTTATTTTAGAATAATAAAACATTATATATATATACATATTTTTCATCAAAATAAATCATAGAACAAACTATATTCGATAGTAATTATTATTTCATGTTAAAAAAAATATTGAATCGATCTTTACTTAAAAAATTATGTAACAATTAAGTAATATCCAAACGATCTACATCCTCGAGGAAGAATTAAATATAACTTTCGTAGCATATAAAATGATAACAAAATTTCTGAATAAGTTTATGCTTAGATTTTCTTTTCTATGTAAGGGAAAACATCCATGGTGGCCATTTGCGAAATGGTCGAAGACTCTGAAGCTGGATACCCCATCTCCAGTTCGAAGGGTGAGATGGTGGGGGTAAAGGAAGAGTAAAAAGGGACCGAGAAGTTCGTACAGTGGTGTATAGGTAAACCTACATTGCAAAGAGTGAGAGAAAAAGGGAGAGAGAAAGAGAAAGATAGAGAGAGAGAGAGAGAGAGAGAGAGAGAGAGAGAGAGAGAGAAGAAAGAGAAGGATAGAAAGCAACCCTAGGACGAACGACGGCGGCGGTGGTGGAGGCACGAGTTTGCCGGGAGTTGAACGAAGAGAGCTAGGGTCGATATTGTGCTTGACAGATAGTTTCCCATAGCTCCGGCAATCCATCATGGCCGGCACGCGGATACGTATTGGTTTTTCTGCACCGTGTCTTACCCCGTGAACCTCGAATTGAATATATTTTTTCCACGGTACTCCGTCTGGGTGCATCTGCCTTTATCTCTGTACATATATTCATGCGATAAGTATACTTTTATCTAATGAGTTTGTAAACGTAAGTATACGTAAGTATGTAAATCTTCTTTTCGAAATGAGTAAACAACAACAAAAAATTTTCTTTGATTTTAATCTCATTTATTTTAATGATATATAATAAAATGAAAAGAAAAATAAGCTATCATCATATAAGTGGATAAAGAAAATTTCTATCGATCATTGGATCAATTTACTTGAAGTATCGTTCGACAATGTCGCGACTAAGAACACACATCGACATTCTTTCGAAACGATCGAAGCTCAATTTCGATGATAATGACAGCTTAGTGAAGTCGTCTCGTGGACATTCGATAGAGACAGCGGAGGCAACGCTTACAGGAAACGGGATAGAGATGAATGAAGGGGAGGGGGAAGAAGTGGTACATAAAGCATGCTCAGAGTCAACCAGGACCACAACAGATACACGTGTCTCTCGGCGGCTCCGCTTTACAACGCGTGATTCATGAAGGTCTCGATACGTTTTTTACACCTGCGACGACTTGATTAGAAATTCTAATCGGGGGGTCCCAGCGAAAGAGTGACACGCTGCCCTAAGGCGGTGCGCCGTCTTAAATCGAACCGAAATAGCCAGTTCGTCTTTGACTTTTTTCCTTTTCCCCCACCAACGTGATCTTTCGAGCCTTTGCCCAAACCGATCACTCCCACAATCCTACCATAAATTTTCATCGTAAAGATCTTTTCGTGTTAACCGTAGCTACCGGTTGGTTGATAGAGAGGCAAGTATAAATTATAAAAACAAAGATGATTAAGAGAGTAATGATTTCAGATAAAATCAAATAAATTAAAATTACTGAATAGTATTATTTAGTAATTCGTTAAATTATGTCGTTGACTTCGTACGATCAATACATTTTTTCTTTTTTTTTTTTTTGAAAAACTAGGACGTCATGATAATAATCTAATTACTCTCTCATAAATTCATGTAAAAAGAAGAGGAAAGATAAAAAAAATCGAATCAAGCAAATAGTCATAAAAAGAATACTTCATATTCACCGTCTGTCTCCTTTCTCGTAGGCTGATACGAAACGCGTGGTTCATAGGTAGAAAAAGGGCCGAAAGGCTAGAAAAGAGGTGTAGGACAAACAGCGAGCACACAGGCGTGTGAATAGAGAAAGAGAGAGAGAGAGAGAGAGAGAGAGAAACAGTGACGCGCAAGGGAAGCTTTGGTAGAGGGGAGAACAGAATCCTGATCAGAGAGAAGGAAAGATAGATAGATAGATAGATAGATAGAGAAAGGGAGAGAGAAAGAGAGCTCATACGCGACATGTTAGCTAGAAAGAGTCAGAGAGAGAGAGAGAGAGAGAGAGAGAGAGAGAGAGAGAGAGAGAGAGAGAGAGAAAGAGAGAGAGAGAAAGAAAAGGAGCGAGTGGGGTTGTCGTGGCACACGGTGGGGCAGGCAGACATAGTGGGGAGTAGGATTGAAGAGAAAGGGCGGCTGGGGGCGGGCGCGAGGCACGATTCTCAACGGGAACGGCCACGCTCACCACATCTGGTGAGCAACTGGCGCACTAGGCTGTGATATTCCTCGCGAAGCACACGCGGAACAGAGAGAGCCACACAACGAAGACGATGTTTCATGAACTGTTCTCCAAAAAAGACAGCAATAACAGGAACATCTATCGACGACAATAAAATTAGGAAAATTAATGGAAACTAAATGATATTTTCTTCTTCGCCGATAAGAAAAAGATAAAAGAACAAGAAGAAGAAGAAGAGAAAAGGGAAAAGGAAAGAGAGACAAAGAGAAAAAGGAAGGTCGCGTTATCACGTTGAAAGCCTCGAGGAGTCGAAGGAGAGCTCCGCCTCCTCCGGTGCCCTCCTCCGTCGGCCTTCGTCGTCTTCTTCATACTACTACTCCTCCTCGTCCATACGCTAACGTCCAGCCGCGGCGGTGTGCCCCACCGTTTGACCAACTGGCTACTACGTCACACATGCTTTTCTGCGGAGTCGGCAAGAGTCGAAGGCTCGTCGAGCAGTCGGCTTCAGTGAGTTACGAGTTTACGTTCGGGTTTCGGCGTTACACGAGCGATAACGGGGGCGTCAATCGAATCGAGATTGGGAGAGGATTCCGTACCGGGCCTGCCCTCTCTTTCCCTCTTTCTCGCTCTTTCTCTCTTTCTCTCTCATACACATTCTCTCTCTCTCTCTCTCTTTCTCTTTCAACCATGGGCAACAGGTTTGAATTTATGGGACAATAAAGAGTGCGTAGTGCGCGTGTCTCCCTTGCTCCTACTCTCAACGGTGCACTCTTTCTCTTTTTCTCTCTTTCTCTTTCTCTCTATCTCTCTCTCTCTCTCTCTCTCTCTCTATCTATCTATCTATCTTTCTCTTTCTCTCTACCCTCTCACTCGTGCGCGCGAACAGTAGAGAAAAGAGAGAGAGAGAAGGAGAGGAACGACGGTGGAGACTATCAAACTCTCATAAAACTGTCAGGCACGGTCGCCGGGGCTGACTTATGTGCGGCCCTTCTTCTTCTTCTTCTTCTTCTTCCTCTTCTTCTTCTTCTTCCTCTTCCTCTTCCTCATCCTCATCCTCATCCTCATCCTCATCCTCATCCTCATCCTCATCCTCATTCTCATCGTCATCCTTGGCATCGTCTTCGTTGGCCGTACGAAATCAGCTGCTGTTGCGTGAAGTTACCTTCTCCCAAAGTGTCGTAAGGATTACGAGCCTCCACCAAAAAGAAGGATACTTCGGGAAGAGCCTAAGAGGATACCAAAAGAAAGACACCGATTCTTTCTCTCTCTTTCTCGTAGCAACGAACGAACCACCCCCTTTTTCGGGGTAATCGCGGTAGGGGGCGCGCGCGCACGCGTTACCCCCTTTGCCGAGCAGGCGAAAGACTACTTGTCGGTGACGTCGCGCTAGGAAAGAGAGGAACTGCCAGAGAAGAGAGAGAGGGCTGCCCCCACCAGGGTCCTTGCTCGAGGGCTCCCGAATATCTCTCCATTAGCCCCCCTCGTAGCGACGGCCATCCCCTCTCCTCAACGAAAGCTCTCCTTCTTTCTCCTCCCTCTTTTCTCGACTCTCTCTCTCTCTCTCTCTCTATCTCTATCTCTCTTTCTCTGTTACTCTTTCACTCTCTCGTACGTTCACGCACCCCTCTCGGCTCTCGTCACGTCGACGTCGACGACGTCGGCCTGCGAGACGGGCACACGAGCGGCGCAGCGCCAGCAGCACCACCAGCAGCAACATCAGCGGCAGCGGCGTCGGCTGCGGCGGCTTCGAGCCGACGGACGACGACGACGACGACGACGACCACGACAACTACTACTACTACCACAACGACGGTGAAGAGAGGAGAGAACGGGCTTGAAGAATCCTTCGTCGCCGGCAGGAGAGACCAATCAAGGTTTGACGAACGGCGCGGATTGGTCGAAGCGCTCTCCTCTGACACGCAGAGAGCGCGGGCACGTGACAAGCTACCGCACACACCGGCCTCTGAATCGCGGCGAGGCCTTCAGTACGATACCAACCACCCTCCGCGCATGCAACGGACCATCTCCGCGATCCTTAACATCTTCTCTTTCTCTTTCTCTTTCTCCTTTTCTCTTTTTCTATCCTCTTCCCTTTTTCTCTATTTTTCTCTTATCGTATCACGTGTAATATTTTCTTCTTAATCGTCATCGAGGATAATCGTTTGACAGAAACATTCCTCTCTTCGGATAGAGAGACATAGGATAACGTGTAAGAGCTCTCGTAGTGCGACGCGAACGGGAGTTCTCTCTCTGGTGAACGCGACGAGGAAGAACAGTCCTTTCCGATGGAGCGAACCAACGAGTTCGCTGTCACGTGCTACCACCGGCTGGAACCCCGAGTTCTCTCTAGGTAGACAGGTTCCGAAGAGAAAGAAAAAGATATATATATAGAAAGAGAGAGAGAGAGAGAGAGAGAGAGAGAGAGAGAGAAAGAGAGAGAGAGAAAGAGAGAGAGAGAAAGAGAAAGAGAGAGGGACAGAGAGAAGTCGTAAAGAAGAAGAAGACAGTTTTATTGGGGTAGGCCCACGTGACCCTTGTAAACAGAAGTTTCTTTGTCGTCGCGTTTTGTCGCGTATAAACGGTGTTTACGTGAGAGAAAGGTGAAAGATGAAGATCATTTTTATCTAACAACCTTGTTATTGAAAAAAGAAAAACAAACGGAAGCTACGAGATTCTAAGGTTTGTGCGAATCGTGAATGTCGTTCATATCGGGACGTGCAAAGAGATCGGTTCAGTGACGTCGAAGAGGGACGAAGAAAACATCGAACGATGAGTTCGTATCAGTTCGTCAACTCGCTCGCGTCATGTTACGCGGGCCAACAGCCTCAGCAGCAAAGGCCTACGCCTAATTCACCCGGAGAACCGATGCAGGCGGCATCACCAGCTGGTGCTGATTATTACAATCCGAATGCAGCGGCAACGAGTTATCCGGCACCATGTTATTCCCCTCAGCAACATTATCCGCAACATCCGTATGCGACTCCTGCATCTGGAATGCAACACACAGCACCAACCGGCATGATAGACTATACGCAACTTCAACCTCAACCGAGGCTGAACGCCACGGCCACCTCGGCGCAACATGGGATGCATCAGCAACCATCTCAGCATCATCCTCAACAACATCATCCCCAGGCGCAACAACAGGCACAGCTTCACCAAGACCCAACGACACCCTTACTTCAAGCTGCTAACGCGCCCTCCGCGCCCTCAACATCGAGCTGCAAGTACGCCGACTCGACTTCCTCCACCGGAGTAGCCTCGCCTCAGGACCTCTCGACCTCTACCTCGAGAAATAGTCCCACACCCTTGGTAGCACCCGGCACGAGCAAATCCGCGTCCGGTTTGACATCTCCACCAGGAACCTCTTCGAGGTCCTCCGTCGCGGCGGCATCCGCGGCTTCACCTCCGAGTGGAACGCCGAGAAACGTTGCCGATGGAAATTCTACGCTCACGACGGCATCCTCAGCTTCCTCGCCAGCATCCTCCACTTCAAGCACCTCTAGCACCGGAAATAATTCGTCGAATAAGGTGAACCCTTCCGGTAGCAATCCACCGCAGATTTATCCTTGGATGAAAAGGGTTCACATTGGACAGAGTAAGTCTATTTACTTTCTTTATTTTATTTTACTCCTTTTGCCATCATGAACGAGAGGCGTCAAAAGCGGCACGATCTGATCTATCGTAAATAATGGATCCTTGCCCGATCCATCGATCTTGAGCGCGATTATGGTATCTTAACTGGTAGCAACAGATCGGCAATTACGCGATACGCTTATAGTACCTGCTTTTATTGGGACTGGATCTGGGAGTAGCAAAACCTGTATCGCGTAAAGGTAAACGATGCTATCCTCGAGAAGGTAGCTGGATCTATCAAAGAAATGCCGAGGTATTAATCGATATCGAAAGTCTTTACGTAAGAATCGTTTCTACCTGTGAATGATGTTATTACTCATATTCAATTTGATGACATTAGAATTGAACGTAATTTACGCATGAAGCTCGAGTATAATCATCATAACAGATAAAAATTTCTATGTCACGTACGTAAAAACAAAAAAAAGGAAAGAAAGAAAAATAAGAAAAAAAAAAGAAAAAAAAATAGAAAACAAGGAAATTGCGCTTCTCTTCGAGTTGTAAAATCGATATCTACTTCGTGTCGTAGAAAACCATTTCCGAAAGCGTCGTGGAATATATTCTTTAAGCCAATAAATCATTGAGCTTCTCGAAGGTAATAGTATTTATACGCGTTAAGGACAAAAAAGAAAAAATATGAAAAAAAATATAAACGAAAAGACATAGGCGAGATCATGATTTGTGATGTTGCCAATAGTATGACAGTTAGCGATAATGTGCCGTAACGCAAATATATACATATATATATACATATGTGTGTGTGTATATATATATGTATGTATGTATGTATGTATATATGTATGTATATATATTTATAAAAAATCCTTCCTACGGAATTTCTAACATCATTTGCATGAACGATGGATCCATCGGTATTTAGTTGCTAGCCTAATCGCCATGAAAATCTGTTCGAAACGTTCACGCAACGACGTTGAAGGTTTCTTTCCTCTCAATGATATCGTATCTAAACGATATTAAATTTATTCGAAAATGTAAAAAATCGAGACTGACTCCATCAATATATCTAACGAATGATAGATACTTAATAAAAATCCAATATAATCTTATCTCAATAAAATTTAATATCTTAAATCAATTTTCCAAAGTTCATCATATTAATAGGATAAACAAACTGATGATCGATAAGATCGGTATATCATTTGAAAAGTGTTACCCAACCAAATTAGTCTTCCTAATACGATGAAGTAATATAGAATGGTATTAAAATTGTCATGTGTTGTGGTAGAACATTGTGTAGGGAATTTGGAGTGTTGCGTAAATCAATGTGAATTGAGGGAAGTTAACGGGATGAAGACTGGGATAAAGAATTGTTGTCGTTTCGTACGTATGAAAAAGAAAGAAAGAAAAAAAAGATAAGAGAGATAGAGAGAGAAAAAAAAGGAAAGAGAGAGAGAGGGAGAGAGAGAGAGAGAGAGAAAGAAAGAGAGAAGAAAGAATAAGAAGGGGGTCGAAGGGGTAAGAGTAATTCAACGGGGCCAAGACGGGATCCACCTGCCCCCGCGGTTCAAAGAAGATAAGACAGCGCGCTGGTCGCGCTCACATTAGTCGCCCGCGTGATTTACTGCGCGGCCAGTATGATTCAGTCAGCGGGGAATTTGACGAAGAATTAATGGTATTATGATATCGTGTGTAACTCTATGTATGTGCGCCCGGGCCATAAATCAGACTGCATTGTAAGGCGCGGGGGGGCCCTTTCCTTCTTCTCTCTCTCTCTCTCGTAGTCTTTGATTCTTTCTCCCTCTCGCTCTCTCTCTCTCTCTCTCCTCATCTCAAGACAAGGCTTAGCTTCGACGAAAACCTCGGCCTCTCTTCGATTCGGCCCCCAAACGGGCCACGAAAAGCAAAGGTTTCTGATCTCTCGCGAGCTTTCTGGCCTCGCTCGACAGTAACACGCATACTCCGTACATACATACATACATAGTTTTCTTTTCCTTCTTTCCTTTCACCCGACGTTTCTTATTTTTTTTAAATTTATTATTTCTTTATGATATAAGAAAGTTTATGATAAAAGATTGATCGAAGTTCCATTCAATTGTTCAATGTTCTTGGTAATCGTGAGAAATTAAAAAATTTCTACTCCGGTATCGATCTGATCGAGTTAATGATTTCATGAGAATTCCCTTTTGGAAGACGATTTAATGCTTGAAGAGATCAGCCATTTTGATGTTTTATCGTTTAACCGTTATATTACTATCAGAGGAGACAAGAAATAATAGAAGAGAATGATTACTTATAAGTAATGATCTAGTCCAGGTATAGAACGCTCGATAGCTTTCGTTCTTCCATTCGTGATATAAATTCAATTTGTAATTATCGGAATTAAGTAGGTATAGGATACGGTTGACGTTAACTTTGAAGTTATCTAAATAACAGTAATTACGTAGTTGATAACTCAATTCGTTCGGTAATAACTTGTATTGCTTACAGTATGAAATATAAGTAATTTTACATGTTCAACGATTAAAAACGTATACCTAAGTATCATTTTAGAAGTAATTAAATTTTTTGCTTTTTCTTCTTTTTTCTGTTTTTTCTTTTTTTTCTTCTTTTTATTTATTTTTTTATTTTACAACGAGTAAAGTCTCCGAGTAACTATTTTAACGAGTTTCTAAAGAATTGCGTAAAACCGTCGACGTTTCAAAGCGCGACTACGCATTTAAAGCAATTACGTTATGCCTCGACGATCTTTAGACCTGTCTGCGAATATCTCGTTCTAAACGCATCCCGTTCTTTCCGCTCTTATTCTCCGGTATCTCCTTTTTGACTGTCCGCCGGACCAAGGCTAAGCGTCACCCTTTTCGTTCGTTTCGAATTTTGCTGACAATGAAATGGAACTCAAGGTCGTTTTAATAGCTTAAACCTTCTCTTTACATAGTTTAACGCTTAAACGTCTATTCTATAACCTTTATCCAACCGAAAACGGGTTGCTTTGTAAGTATACTTCGATGATTTAAGAGTTAAAAATTTGTCATTTCCATTTTACGAAGATTTTTGAAAATATTTGGAATATATTTGAGATTAGGAAGGCTCGATGGATAAAGGGTTTTAATAAAAATAAAATCCGATAGTTATCTTTCGATATATTTTCAAATTTACGATCCTCAAATAGCATTGCGTTAAGCAATAGAAAACGAAGGACTCGAACAAAAGCGACGTCACGAATATACGAAGTGGGACGAACAAAAATAAACAATCCGGGTATGCATCAAGGGGAAATAATTGATTCGTCAAGGTTTGCCGTTAAGGAGAGTGTTCAACAACACGTAGATGTTCCGTTTACAAGTTCGTCCAGCCGTCGCAATGCTTTGAAGATCGGTGCTGATGTGTAAACGTTTAAACGCCGGATTTGAATAAACAAACGAAGCAAGAATGCCTGCTGGCGATGCAACCGCAAATGAGAAAATTCTCTACATATTAACGCACTTGAACTCGTTATACGTGATCATGAACGTGACTATCTCATCAGTAAGGATCCTTTAAATATAGACAAACAATTTTCGATATTATCAGACACATTGCAAAAGAAATTAAACGAAATATATTCCATTTCAAATTATACAGGATGTCCATAAACGATTATCTTGATCATAATATATTATAATTCTTTACTGGATAGTTAATTATAATGAAACACAAATGCATACACATCGGTGTATAACACATAACAAAATTTTCTAACCGGAAAGAAAAAATTGAGTGAATTTTAACGTATTGGTTGGTCTCATCGGTAAACTATTGTAAACCGTTGATATCTGCATAATCATTTATGAATATCTCGTATGTAATATTTATAATAAATGTACGACATTCTTTGTATCTCTTTTTTAAAAAGATAATTTCCGTTCGATCGAGAATCGTCGAAGTACCAAATGCCAGACGAATTTGTATCTTGGGAATCGCGTTAGCGGCTACCCTTGGCTCCGATCGGAGATCCAGAGGAACTTGGCCTTTTCTCGAGGGCCATCGAGTAACCTTATTTATGGCGAAACGATCGACCCGCAATTATGCCATTCATGGCAAAGTCTACCTTCCGTTTATCGCTTCGACCCTTGAACGAGCGAATCTAGGGTAAGGAATGGTATATTTTGGAATTGTGGAGTCAATTGAGACGTGCATGTTTTTACGTCATCGAACTTTTCTATCTATTCGTTTTGTTACGTTACCCTTTTTTTTTCTTTTTTAAGAAGAATCAAAACAAATTAAGCCTAATATCACATTGAATTGAGAATTAATTTCAAGTATCTCCTGCAAGAAACTATGAAGTTTTATTTCTGGTGATCTAATTAACACAATGTGATGATTTGAAAAAAAAACGATTGACGAGGGAAAAAAGAAAAAAATGAAAAGAATATTTCAATAATTATATTCGTATTTTACGAAGAAGAAGAAGATCACCATCACGCATCGCGGTTGGTCGAAACTAAGATCGGTTTAAGGTCGGAGTCCTTTGCATGGCTTATATTTATGGCAAAATGATCGACCTATAATTATGCCTTCCACGAGCAAAGCCACCTTCCGCTTACCCATCCACTATTGGCAGCCCCTCACGAAACGGGCTTGCTACCTCCCTTTACTCCCTTCTCTCTTTTTCTCTTTCTCTTTCTCTCTCTCTTTCTATCTGTTTCTCTCTCTTTCCGCTTATCGTTGCGTTAACCGATCATCCACCGAAGAAGAAAATAATTACACGATTATTCGCTTCACGATAATTAGGTACCGTGATGATTATCATAACGCTTACTATGCTGCAAGGGCTACATGCAGATCGGCTCCCAATTTATCTTTGTCAATTTTCTTCGCACTTTTATTCTCCTCGTATTCCAGATGTAAAACATTTTTTATAGAAAAGAAAAATATACATAATAGTTCATATAAATAATTCTTTTCTTCTACGATCATCTTAGAATAATTAATTGTTTGTCTTTCATAAATTCAACGATATCTTTAAAGTTCAGAGAATGACATTAAAAGCTAATTTATTGATTTAATTTTTATATACAATAATGAAGTAGACAACAGATAGATAATATTTCTTTTTTTTAAGATTCTGGTTCAATTACGTAAACTGATCTTCGACCATTTGTATTCTTTAAGATTACTATTGTAGAATGGATATTTAATAGAGAAAATAAATGAAACAATCCTTCTTAGAGAATAATATTAAAAAATAATACTTTTGGTTTTTGTAAAATAGAAAACAATCTGTTCGATGACATACGTTTCTACGATACGTTTTAGTTTAATTTCCCAGAAAAAACGAATAGTCGTGTCGCACATCGATGTGAAACAAAAACAGCTTGATTTTAAGAATCTTACGTCTACTATTTTAGAATTACATTACGTTTAAGAAACTATGAAAAAATAGTGCCAGGATAGCAGGCTAGATATATGGTAATGTAATCATAAGGACTAACGAGGAATCAAGCTGAAGAAGCGTACAAATCGTTTATTAGGATATAAATTTTCATAGAGCTTGTTCGCGAGCGCGTACGCGAGTAAGATCACTGGAGGGGGCGGTCATGGTGTAAACCGGATAAGCCGATGGGGTAATGGATGTGTGCCGGGAGCGAAGTGGGCCGCCTGTTGCTGCGTGGCCCGGGCGCCACAGGGATCCTTGATCCTTATGCTCCTGCAGTCGCCCTTTTGCCAGACGAACCCTCTCCAACGAAGATTTCCTTCGGCCGAAAATTTACGAGCTGCCTGCGAATCGGGGGGAGGTACCCATCCTGTATCGTTGATTCTTCCTTCCTCTCGTGGTGAAAAAGAGAGAGAGGGAGAGGGAGAGAGAGAGAGAGAGAGAGAGAGAGACAGACAGATAGATAGATAGATAGATAGATAGAAATAGAGGTCTCTATCTTCCTCTCTTTTTGTGGTTTTCACGCGACGTAACGCTAAGGAATACAATGATTATCGAGGAACGTGTCCTTGAACCAAACCGATGAATAGAACCTATCCCAGGAAGCAATTTCTTTTTCTCAAAAGGCATTGCGTTCTAGTTCGTGGCGTGACGCTTTTCTAAAGCACGAACCGTGAAAGTCCGTCTGAAAAATTTTACGATCCTCTTAACGCGTAGACCGATCTAACGCTTTACAATTTTTATTTAATAGATATCAATTAATTGCTCGTATAATATTGTTGTTATGAGAAGAAGAAAGGGAGATGCAACATAAAGAAAATATCGTGATTAGGAAGAAACATCGTAAAAGAAGAAATTTCCTCTGTACATACGTATTGCGTTATCTCCGTTGTTTGGGATAATAATAAAAGGAAGTGTAATAGAATTAATATGAAAGGATAGGCTCTCGGCGATGGAGGAGAATGGCCGTGGACGATAAGATAAGATGATATTTCAACTACGCGGCAAGACGGAGCATTAGCATCGAGCACGCCGCAATGCCAAGTACCAGTCGAGCCGTTTGATACTTCTCCCGAAGATCCATCGACGTTTATTAATAGCGCCGCTCGTGTTCCACGACGGACGATTATTTCCAGCCTGTGTAATTCAAGAATCGTGCGAGAATCATCGTCGTCGGGACATCTCGATTTTCGAAGATAAATAAGTCGCGTGTAGGATCGTTCGCCTCTGAGATTAGAGAACTCTTTCGTGCTAGTTCGAGCCGGTGGAACGCGTGTTATTTTGTATTTTATCATAACGCGTGTAAGAATAAAGCGTTAACGTTGGAGTATGGATCTGTTAGATACGCTATCTATCAGATCTATCGATCCTTTTCTAACATATAAAATAAATTACCTGCGATAATTATCTAGAGATAATGTAAGATTATAAAGAAAAATTTTCTTTAATTTGATAATTTCATTGATAAGTAAAAGAGTTAACTATTATCGCTTTAAAAGAAATTTATTATAACGTTATTCAGAGTAGCGCGTGCCGACTTCGGCTGCTTGTCGCTCTCCTTTCTAAGATCAGATATCAGCTTTTCTTATCGTCTCCACGGGTATACACAAAATTGGATGTTAATCATGATAGAAGATGAAGATTTGAATTTTTCTCACAACATGTCCTCGTAATTAGTCTTCATCGTTTTCATTTAACGGGTTAAACCTAGAATACATCCATACATCGAATAAATTGTCGGATTACTGTGTGTCACACTAAGGACAAAGAAAAACAAATGGGCCGATTATTAAAGTCACCCATGACAGAAGGAAAATCGATGATAAGATCATCGCGATGCTATACTTCAGCACTGTCTCTAACTTAACATATTTACGACCACCATATTTACAAGTTGACGCGTGCTTCTAACAACAGCGCCACCATACATATATGCGATACCGTCTACCGATTTTCTATGCGTGCGATATAGAAATGTTAATTTTCGTCGATATAGATCAACTTAATGGTATAAGTAATGGTATAGTTTCTCAAAATGTTCTACATTATTCATTACTAATGCTGTCACTCGTTGCGTTCGTATGTGTTTATAAGTTTTAACGTTACTTTACATTCATGATTTCTTTCTCTTGGGTAAATCGTTCCAAATGCACTTCTTTCCACGTTCCCTCGATTTTCGGTAGCCTATCATCGAAACTATCACGCTATCGAAACTATCTTGAAAGTCGAAGCTCGCGTGACAACTTTAAAAACGTCTTCCCGATTGGTTCCGATTGATCTCCTTTCTTTTCCTTATCAACTTTAAACGCAATCCATTCGATAGAACGACGTATTAACAATTATAAGATCCGGCAACCTCTGTGATACTAGAATAAAAACTCTGTAAAATCGATTTTAATAAAAAAAAAAAAAAAAATAAAACATCGATTGTATTCTAGTTTCTAACGAAGAGAAATAATCGTTCGGAATGATCAATCCGATAGATCAATTAATAAAATTGATCATTACTATCGCGATCCTGATCTCGATCGATTCTATTAATAATCGATCTACGTTAATGGAAAATTTTTCTTTCACGTCGGAGTGTGCGATTTTAAATCTCGATCATATATTAACGCGTATAATACAAAGATAGCTTTCTCATTTGAAGATATATTAAACGTATCGTTAAATATTTCCAATGATTTCTAATTTGATGGTTCATGAATTTTTAAGATTTTACAATGGAATTCGTGTTAGCAACCATACTCAATTTCTTCCCTAAATATCCTCATTCTCAAAGTTGAGGGAAAAGAGGGTCGCGAAAGCTGGTACTATTACGAGGAAAGACTTCATTCCGTAGGTAGTATCCGTTCTTTACGAAAGAAGCGTGTTCCGACGGTGTTCCGACGATCCCGTTTACACCCTAGCGACCCCGAACCATAAATAAATGCTGGTGCGAGGCTTACGTACCATCGCAGCTTCTTCTGAGAGGCTCGCCACCGGCGGCGAGTCAGAGTAACCAGGACGAACGCCATGGACGATCAAATCGGACAGCTTCCTAAGAGGAACAACCCAAGCTAAAACATAGGTACTGCATGATTCATAGGACACGCTGTTAGAAAGAGAGAGGAAGAGAGAGAGAGAGAGAGAGAGAGAGAGAGAGAGAGAGAGAGAGATTGGGACACCAAGTTCGGCTGGTGTCTGGAAAGAGACGCCCGTTTTCGATGAGATTTATGCTCCCATGTTTCGCGAACATGCCGTCAAATAAGGAACAGATGCTACGTCGGACGTTACGCAATCACGATTGATCCTTAAGAAGATCGTTCTTATTGGTGACGTTCGTTATATTTTATATTAACTGACGTATTTACGAAGTGTCTCTATCTGTAGGATGGATCACTTAAAATCTATAGTATCTTTCGCTTTTTTAAGTTTCAAAGATTTCAGCGACATGGAAAAAATAAGGGTGGACAATTTTGTTTGAGAAGGTTATTCGATTTTAAACGTTATACTTGAATCCAAGTGATTTTTATTTGAAATATTTTATAAATGATTTAAGCATTTAAGACAGTATTAAATATTTGCATCTGTTAGAATTAATTTTCTTCTTTTTTCATTTTCTTTTTTTTTTTTAATTTCGTTTCATTTACTAAGAGCTTCATGATAGGGTGAAAGATGTGATAGAATTGCGCAGGGTGTGTCGAGGAAAAGTAGGAAAAGAAGAATAAAGGAAAATTTGTGGTATTAATCGTGAAAGAAGAAGGCAAGCACGTTCGACGCGTTCGTACGAGCGCACACGCGCAGAGAGACGTAGAGGCGCGCGTCACGGGAAGCATTCTTGCTGTGGGAAAATTAATGACTTACCTTCAGTGGGAACAATACAGTCAGCTGCGACTCTCTACATGTTTCTCTCTCTCTCTCTCTCTCCCTCTCTTTTTCTCTTTCTGACTGTCTCTCCTCTCTCTCTCTTTCTTTCTTTCTCTCTTTCTCTTTTTCTCGAGGAGAGTAGAGTGCGCGTAGCGCTTCGCGACGCGCTGATGCGAGTCTCTGCCTAAGGTCGAACAAAAACGATCGTGTGCACAGTTTTACGTGTATGCATTGTGTTTGTATGTGTGTTGCGAGCCAAGCGTAAATCGATTTATTCCTATCGAGGGCAAACTCAGGAATGTAAGAGCGTATATAATTTTCGTTCATACGTTTCGTGGGTGCTGGCATTAGTTGTCAGCCTAGAGAGAAAGCCACGCTTAAGTACCTATCGTCGACACAACTAAGAATTATTGCGTAACGTTATTGTAATCGATCGAGAATTTTCGTCTTTATCTTTCAAATCAAATAAATATCGTTCAACGAAAAAAAAAATTAATTTCTTTCGAACAAAAGTTTTTCTGATTAAGAAAAGTAAAGGAAAACAAAAAATAACTCGAAATTTGAGAGTAGATGATAAATGAATTTCAATGTTTCTTACGTTCATTTCATCCCCATAAGAAAAATACAATTTAATTTCGTTCGGATCGATTGAAAAAATTGATCGTTTCCGTTCATCGATATATCCACGAAGTTTTATCCGATCGAAACGATCCGGGGATCTCGATCACCCACATCGAAACCCCGCAGTTTTCGCGAGCTTCGCGAACAACTCGATGGATCGACGTTCAAGAGAAGAGAATAACAGCGAGGAGGTGGAGGTTACGCAAAAGATCGGAGTCTCGTCGATCGGTGGAACTCGCGGTAACGTCGAGAGAGTAACGTCGAGGAAAAGATAATGCATTCGGAGGTTGGGAGTCGCGCGTGTGTCGACCGATCGGACCGCCGTCTGATGGATGGAGACGCGTAGCCTCTATCTTCCATTCTTCCTCGATTCTTCTCGTGAGCAAGGGCCCGTTCCTTCCACGCGAGATGTCTTTCCTCTTTCTATATAGCATATACTCTTTCATCTCTCTCTTTCTCTCTATTTTTCTCTTCTTCGCTCTCTTTTTGTATTTTTTTTCTTATCTCCCTCTTCCTCTCGTATAAAATAATCCCTTCGGCAAGCACGACAGTTTCTTACGTACACAAAACTGTGTACACACGTGCGTTGGGATACGAAAGAGAGAAAGAGAGAGAGAGAGAGAGAGAGAGAGAGAGAGAGAGAGAGAGAGGGAGAGAATGCTTGAGAAACAACTTCGGAGCCAAGGACGAGAATAATAAGACTCTTCTATAAAGCAAAGAAATGATATCGGTGATAACGAACTGTTTTTGTACTTTGTTTATAAACGGTGATTGCCTCGCCGTGTTCTCATTCTTCGCGATGTCGCCGATGAGAAACGATCGATCGTATTTTCTGCCGCTGCACGCGACGCGTTAGTATCGGAACATCGATAATATGGTTATTTTATATTCTTTCTCTCTTTCGTACCCCAACGCATTCTTTTTACTTGCATCATTTGCGAGATATTTATTTATTTATTTATCAATGTATATCAGTAATAGTCTACTTTTGAGATATTTTTGAATTCGTAATTAATTTTTCGAAGGCTATTGCCAAGTAAAAAACCACAAGATTTCTCTTAGCGGATGACCTCTAGAGATTTCGTCAGTTCGTACAGTGTGTTTTTACAGTAAGTAAGAAGAAAAAGGAAATAAATAAAATGATGACTCACTACGTTGTGGTACACGTACGTCAAGGAGTACAAAGTGAACGGACATCAAGGAAGAGAAAGAAAGAGAGAAAGAGATAGAGAAAGATAAAGAAAGAAAGAGAAGAGCAAAGACGAGGCGTTAATTGAATTTGGGTACGCGTGGATTATTGTGAAGCGTTTAAAGGGGCCAGAAACAAACCTATTTGCGTCAGAGAGCTTTCTCGTGGAAGATAACAAATGATTCGCGAGGCGACCACCGGCGGGTGCTCACCAAACTTCGGTATAAAAGCTTCACCGAGAGAGAATCCGTTCCTCTTTCCCTCTTCCGAACCCACTTTACCCTCTTTCTCCTCCTTCACCTCCTCGTCTTCCTTCGTCTTTCCACGCTTCGTTCTCATACACCCTCGGCAAACGTTCTCACCCCTTCCCTCAGCCCTCCCCACGCTTCTCACTTTCGAAACACACCCTTCGCGAGAACACCGCTTGCCGTGCCATTCAGATTGAAAAGCAATAGTTTTTCAATCTATTTATAACTGTCCGATGCACACATACATATACAGATATACGTGCAAACATACTCGTTTGACCAAGTTGAATGTGTTAGCACCTCCCGTTCCGATGACCTAATTCGGTCTATCTCGCAAAGCCGTCGTTGAAATATTACGTAATATATATATATATATATATATATATATATAATATATATATTATATATATAATATATATTATATATATATATTATATGTATATACACAAATACAAAACAAATCTTTTCTTTTATCATGACTACACTGAATGTAAATAGAATAAGCAACGTGAAAGAAAAAAATTAGCTTACATAAGTAATATTTAGAATACGTATACTATAATATAAGCTATAACGTAGAATAATTGAAAACGAAGAAGATACAAGACATCGTTAGGGACTTTATCTAATTGTAAGTGTTTAATTGTATTTAGCGCGTGGAAATAGAATCCTTGCCTTCGATCTCGAAGACGACAGATCCAAAAGATTTCGTGGACGTCTTGACAACAGGTGGATCGAGCAAAGAAGGAGAAGGAGTAGAAAGAGGAATAGAGGGAGGAGAGGGAGGAATAGAAGGCGTTTCGTCCTCGTCGTGGAATGTCGACAGGTCGTTGGTTTCGCTTGCGATCTTTGGCCCACGATCGGCTGGGGGCAGCTGCGAAACCACGGAAAGATCACAAATCACGGTGGCCGGACGGTGGCCGAGTGACGCAAAACACGCCTAGGTAAATTTAAATTGCTCATAGACTGATTCTCGCGGACACTCCTTCGCTCAACGTTTTAGCGAAAGTCCGTGGGCGATATCAGTCTAGAATACTGGCTTTAAGCCAGATCATCGCGTACGACATCTCTCTCTCTTTCTCTTTCTCTCTCTCTCTTTCTCTCTCTCTCTCTCTCTCTCTCTCTCTCTCTCTCTCTCTCTCTCTCTCTCGTTCTTTACATTTCGCACAGTACAATGAAAAATAGTTTAGAATTTACGCGGAGAAACCATTTTGAAGATTTGAAGATTATTAACAACTTATCGCTTGTACTTGTTAAACGTATACCTATACAAAGTATAATTTTTTAATACAAATAAAAACACGTTCGCTTACAAATACAATTTATCATCGTTATATATATTTGTATATGTGTGTGTAATATTAAAAACTATTTCTATTCGATGTTACATGTACAATATGTATGCTTGTTCTTTATGCAAAGGAAGTGTTCAATGACTAATAGACCACATTATATATCAAAGATATCTACGTACTGAGTTATTCAGAGCGCAAATTCTTTTCAATAAAAGAATGAAACATCTTAAGAACGTGAAGCAGTCGAGCAACGGCTTGCAATGGCGAGAATTGCGATCATGGTCTATGGTAATTCCATTGATAAACGTATTGGATCGGAACTAGGATAGAGATTGAATGTAAAAGTAAGATCGGTCGTATATTCGGTCGTGTATATTCGGGCCTGATGTAACGACAAGTTCTTCGAGGCGCTATCTGACGGAGGTGGACGGGAGATCTCGAAGGAATGGACCACCTAGGCTACGGAGATGCAATCATAATTGCATAATGGCCCTGGTAAACTGGCCGAGTTATTTATGAACCTCTCGACTTCTTTTGTCGGCAGTGTCAATGAAGCTCGGATTCGAGCGACTCGAGAGCGAGAGCAGCAAGACGTACGCTCGGATGTTTCTCGATGACGTCAGATCTTTTCTCTCTCTCTCTTTTTCTCTCTCTCTCTCTCTCTCTCTCTCTTTCTCATGGATGTTGGATAAGTCCACGATTTACATCGTCTTTACACCGATATGTCCTGTCAATGACTTTTTATCATCCTCGCTCCTCGTAAAACCTAATGGTTCTTAGGACGATTATCGCAGGGAATGAAAGATCGTTTTCGGTTTCCCTTATCGATCCAACATCCGTGCGACGCGACGTTGAATTTCGATGTACCAGGACCAACCGTGCCAGTTCAGAACTTTGTTCGCCGATATTCCGAGCGACGTTCGAATTCGCATAATTAATTATCTCCGATTTATCGACCCTATAGCTCTCTCTCTCTCTCTCTCTCTCTCTCTCTCTCTTTTTCTTTCTTCAGTTTTATTTTCTTTTTCCTTTTTTCTTTTTTTCATACGATCAAGAACGAGTGAGATTGATTTATTACCTTTAAGTCGAATCGAAATTTCCTGCCGTCTATCTTTGCGGGAAAGGATGGAATTATTAACGCGATCGCTTCGTTGGATTCGTCGTAAAATGATAAAAAAAAAGAAAGAAAGAAAGAAAGAAAAATTAAATAGGAATACGGATTTCGTGACATAAGTCGAAAGAAAAGAACGTTGCTAACTTTTCTACTCGATCTGTCATTAACTCGCAAAATTTTGAACAAGCACGTTTCTTCCTTTGGAATGCTTCGGTCGATCGCGTAGATGAAAAGGTTCGATAGGGCCTATGCTAGGCCTCGTATCAGATAACAGCTCAGATATGTGCCAAGGGTTAGGGGTGGAAAGGAGTCTATATATACCTCTACCTTCGTAGAAACCACTCTCCGAACTAACATACTGATGGCTAACAAACACACAACTCAGACTCGTGTACACAGAAATGTGTTGCACTCCCGGAATGCGAGAGCGCGATAGTCTTCGAGCGTGAGATCCTCTTCTTCCCTTTGTAACCAGGGTAATCGTATAAATCATCTTCCTACTCGGGCAAAATTTTCATCTCGACGATCGTTTAATGTAGGTAGAGTCCAAATGGAATATAAATTTATAACAGATACAAGCACTCTAAACATTAAATGTTTAGAGAAAACAAAGATCTTTCTAGAACTTCAAAGAAAAGCAAAATTTTTCGTTTCCATCGAAATTTATAAAAAGAAAGATTGATAATACGCTCGATGAAATTCGATCTCTCGAGATCGTTGGAATTATATCGGTCCATTAAAAATCGTAGAAACGTTAAAAAGCTTTAAAGGCAGGCCGGGTAAAAATGTTCAGCATCTGTCGCAACGCTGAGGAAGAAGGACAGAGAGGAGACATAAGAAGGGTAAGGTGAAGAGAGAAAAAGAGGGAGAGAGAGAGAGAGAGAGAGAGAAAGAGAGAGAAAGAAAGAGAGAGAAATAGAAAGAGAAAGAGAGAGAGAGAGAGGGAGAGAGAGAGAGAGAGAGAGAGAGAAACGTGTTAAGCGCAGGTCCATGTCGTGTCAGCCGTCTCGATGTCACCTCCTGTCGTCTAGCGTTTTCGTGGCTCGCTCTTAATAGAACTCCTTGCGCAGCTCGCATGTATTCGCACCCGAAGAGCCTTGTACTCGACGTGTCACCGTCGTGTCTCGACGATCCAACTGACTGACGGACCGGCTGCTCGACTAAGAACTCGACTGGCCTAACCTCCGGCGACCCTTCTTGTAAAGCTTCGTGAAGAGCCGGATATTCCACGGATCACCCCGTTACCTAGCTAACTCGCGTGCCTTCGTTAGGGGTGTACTTTCTTTGATTTTGAAATATTTCGTTTCTCTTTCAGCTCGAAACATTCCAACAGCTTCGAACCACGTGGAACCACCAAGCTTTTTCTCATTGTCAGAAGAGATTTTATTAATATCATTTAATTCGCTTACAATAATGAATTCGTTGGATTTTATCCATCGTGATTTGATAGTTATTCCTATTGGAAATTTTTGACAAGTATTGAAAAATAACGTACTACGATGAAACGTATCTAACAATCTTACAATTTAGAGACGTACTCAACAAACTTGATATACCTCGTCGGAAGATAGAGGAAGAGAAGATAAAAAGGTGTACATTACTTGCAACATGCCTGATCGAGAAGTTACAGTGTCTCTCGGCAACCTTCATCCGAGCTATTCAGTGCATCCTCGGTGCATCGACGTCGACGAGACACAGACGGCAATTAATCACCGGAAAGGATGTAGAGGATACATCAGGATCTAAAGGCAAACGAGAGAGAGAGAGAGAGAAAGATAACATGAAAGTTGGATCGTGAAAGAGAGAGAGAGAGAGAGAGAGAGAGAGAGAGAGAGGCCATGTTGGATCCTCCAACGCGTTGTTACGCGTGCCAGTTTTGTTAGCCACGTACGACTCGTCTCTTCTCGTAACTAGAAGGAAAGAGAGAGAAAGAGAAATTCCATTTGTCTATTACAAAACGGGTAGGTGTGTCGGACGAACGATATGCACACTGAAACGAGCAACCCAGAAAGCGGGAACGCTATTTATTAAAAAGTCAGACCGTACGAGCCAGCGACGTGCTACATCGGGAGGAAAGCGATAACGCTCGACGGAGGAACCGGTCATTAAGCTCGTTCGGCTCCCATTGACCAGCCACTGTGAAAGCTCTGTCTCTATCTGTCTTTCTCTCTCTCTCTCTTTATGTTCACCTCTCTTTTCGTCTCTTCCACCGCTAAGTTTCTCTTTTCGCGTCCCGCGAAATTACATATATGTAGATATGTTCTATCGATAAAATAATAGAAATATATATGTATATGAATGTCGTTTCGTATTGTTAGAATTGTTTACTAAAAACTGTAAATTATTGCTAAATTTTAGATACTCATCAGAGAAAAGATCAACTTTTCTTTCAACGTAGAAAATATGTTCAAAGTTCGACCGATCAGAGGTATCTATTGGATTTCTTTTAAAAAAATAAAAGAAAGAAAAATTATATTTTTATTCAAACGTTCACGTTGAATCTTGCCAACCAATAAACATTAGTTTCGATCTCGAAAGTCCGTTCATCGTCTTGAGTATCCTCGTCTATTAGCCATTCATCGTGAAAAGCGCGGGATGTTAGCGAGCAACGCTTCGGGCTAATCGTTGATCACCGTATGAAAGCTCCCTTAACCGCCATGAATGCTGTTCCCTCTCTGTCTCTGTCTCTCTCTCTCTCTCTCTCTCTCTCTCTCTCTCTCTCTCTCACTCGGAGGTCGTTCCGGCGCTTAGAACGAGTCGTGGGGCGGTCGTTTGCCACACGCACGCACTCAGAAACGCATGCAAGTACAGAACCCGTCCAATTCTCCGTCGAGTCTCGCTCTCACTATTAATAGCGTATTCATTATTGTTGTAAATGAAGCGACTCTTTAATATCCGCATCGATGCGAGGCGCCCACGCGAATGAGTCCTCGCAAACACCTCCTACCTTGATATCAACGAAACACCTGCGTATCCGCTCGACCGAATCGTCCAGCTGTCGATTCATGTATCGATCCATGAATTCGCGATCATTTCGTGTGATATCGTACTCGGCCATATAAATTTATTCGACACACGACGGATATGCCGTTAGCTCTTTACGAGTGCGAGTTTATTAATGAATTTGTAAAATAATTCAACAGATGTAATGGTATGCGTAAATACTTACCTACTTGTCTAGATACTTAGTTAATTCCAATTCTATTTCTATTACAGTTAAGAGAAAGGTTAGATATCTCCTTTCCTGTCATTAATATGTTAATAATTCTACATTGTCTTTGTCTCGTTACGAATACGACTTTAATGATTTTCTCTCTCACTCTCTCTCTCTCTCTCTCTCTCTCTCTCTCTCTCTCTCTCTTTCTCTCTTCCTTTACTTTTCATTCATAAGAATATTTCGGATACTCTTCTATTCTTTCCTCGTTCTATAAAATATTATATTTCTACTTAAGTGACGATCATCTTTGGTAGCCAGCCGTCTCCGTCTCTTTATCTCTCTCTCTCTCTCTCTCTCTCTCTCTCTCTCTCTCTCTTTCTCTCTCTTTATGTAGAGACGACTGATCTCACGGATTAGATTATTTTTGTGCGCTCCCGAAGAAGACAAGGATTAGAGTGTAGCTATTTATGCGCGATGAGAAGGGTTTCAAAAGTCTTTTCTCGAAAGAAAAATCGAATTTACTTTTACTAAGAGGAAAGTAAAAGTTAATAATTATTATATGTATGCGTCATTCGGTAGGATGTATTCGATTTTAAAGATCGTTTATAAAATTTTTCCATCAACTAGTAAGATGGGTTGAATGCAATAGGCGTGGTATGCTATCGTAATAATAGCGTTGCGAAATTATTTATGGCCGAGGCGTGCTAAGCAAATAGGTAAAACAGCTGCCAAGTGACCAGTTTGCAATCCAGTGGCACCGGCCAAGACATTAACCACGACTCGTTGAAATAATTAACGAGCTCGTCACGCTTCCGTCCGCGCATCCTCCGCTTCCGTTCTTTTTATTATTCGTTCGCCCTTTCTTCTCCCTCCCTCGTAAAAAGCTTCGACCTTTTTTCCATTTTCTGTCAAGCAAATACCAGAAGAACTTGACTGTATTCTCGATGGTATTTCTAAAAGACTCTGGAAGATTTAATACATATGTAGGAAAATGTTTTACCTGAGTAAGAGCAGATTGGATTACTCGTAATTAAACAATGCCTTACATTTATCCTATTGTATTCATCTTATTTCTTATATCACCTTATTTCTTATATTATATTCTCTTTCAAAACAAACATTAAACGTAGTTCAATCCACGATTACATAAACCAAGTTATTACTTGGAAATAGATGAATAAATAAATAACATTTCGTTTACATAATACTAGAATAATTTATTCGAGCGTTTGGAAAAAAGAAACAATAACAAGAATATCCGCGTCGTATTTTCACATTGTTTACATGTAGTAATACGTATCTCTGTGTTATGATTACAGGCACGGTAAATGCGAATGGCGAAACAAAACGACAGAGGACATCTTATACGAGGTATCAAACTTTAGAGCTGGAAAAGGAGTTCCATTTCAACCGCTACCTGACGAGGCGGCGTCGCATTGAGATCGCCCATGCTCTTTGCCTGACCGAACGTCAGATCAAGATCTGGTTTCAAAACCGGCGGATGAAGTGGAAGAAAGAACACAAGATGGCGAGCATGAATATCGTGCCGTACCACATGTCGCCGTACGGACACCCTTACCAGTTCGCGCCGCACCCAGGCCAGTTCGCTCACTTGGCCACATAGGACGAGTTCTCGCCCGCCGAGCTCGGAGCACACGCTGTCCGCTTTCCCGGGATGTACGGCGAGCAGAACTTCTAAAAGGCTTTTCTCCGATCGGACGCTTCACTTCCAGTAGGATTCGCGAGCTGGACATTCCGCGATCGCGATTGGCTTGCCTCGAAATGTTTATGTTCTCTTCTCAAAAACATCTCTTTTCAAATATTACGATTTTCCTTTTTAAATAGAAAAACGTAAGAGAAAGAGAGAAAGAGAGAGAAAGAGGGAGAGAAAGAAGACTCGTTGGCTTGCCTGTTCGCGAAAGCGATTACTATGTCACAAAGCAACTATTCGAAGTTGAAGGGAAGCCAAAATTTTCTGCGAATGTAGTGCCGTGCGCCCGATTTAAGACTGGACGCGCTCCGAGGGACTCTCAACACATGTGTATATATATATATATATATATATATATATATATACATATATATATACATGTATACGTATATATATATATATATATATATACGTATCTATGTACGTGGACGCAAGGAGGATTGTAAGATGATCGTGCGTCCCTTATGAGAGCCCACCTCAGCGGGTGAGATAATTGAAACTCTAGTTTAAGGGTAGATATTAACGATCTAAAGAAGGAAAAAAAATAAGAAAGAAAGAAAAAGGAAGAAGATAAAAACACGTAAAGAAGGAAATCTCGATTTTAATGGCGAAACTTAACTATCGTCGTCCTCTTGTCTGGCTGCACACTGTTTCACATGGTCCGTGAATAAGCGAATCGTATTTGTAAAGGATTAATATCGACAAATGATGGAGGGGGATGATAATCAGACATTTTTTTTCTCTCGGATCGTCCTGTACTTACTTACTTTTTCTCCGCTTCGCTACTTATTATCGAAATCTTCTATCGAATGTGTCTATTCCTATTCGACGATGAATTCGATGCGATTGGAGGAAACAGTTTCTATCTGCACGTTGAAGTCACTATTCCTAGTATGTAAGGTGCCTATTAATACTCGAAACCTTCTTCGCCAATTATTATTCTCCGGTCGAATGCGAAACTTTCGAATGATCGCGACGTTTTTTTGACGCCTTACGTTCTCGCCAAAAAAATTCGTTCGATCGTTTTACGATTAAATCTGATCGTATTAATTCCTCATAGCGAATAACGATCCTTTAAGCGAGAATTCAATTTTAACGTAAACGTGTACGAATCCGCTCTCTCTTTTCGAATAAAGCTAATTAGCGATTTTATTTAAACGATTTTATGCTATATATAAGTATATAAAAATACTCGTTTTTATAAGGTGAAATCTTTATTCCTCTTGCTCTCGATACTTTCTCGTTTATGAAAAAATATATGTAAGTAAATTTTAATCAGGCATATATAATCAAGAGAAAGACTCGATAAAGAAACGGTGGGCAGCTTAGGCGCTGCAAGCTCTTTGTAAATAGTTTGCACCGTAATGTAACTCGTTCCTATAAAAAAAAAAAAAAAAATTGTCAACTTATTGTTAGATAAAAATCCCTTTACAACTTGGCTGTTTCTTTCGAACCATCGTTCAAAATTAAACGTTTTATCTCTTCGGTAATATTAATATATCAACTAAATAGATGTATAAACCAATCTTTTTCCCCTCTCTTTGATGTTACACGCGAACCGTCAAATTTGTCGATTCGATTGAAAGCGATGTAACGAAGTGAATGTAAAAAAAAAAAGAGAAAAAAAAATAAAAGAAGAAAAAAGATCGATCGCGTAAAATATCAAATCGAAATCATTATTCGAGAATATCGGTAGAATACCGGTCGATCATTTCAGTTTAAAGAATAGAATCTTCAGCCGTTTGGCTCGAGTCTGTAAAAATTAAGTAACGACGAGCGTTCCAGAGTTCTCGTTATGCTTGTGTTATATACATATACGTATGGGTGTCTTCTTGTGATACAAGAAAGAAAGAAAGAGAGGGAGAGAGAGAGAGAAAGAGAGAACGAACGAGCGAAAGAGCGAGAGAGAATGATTGAGATTCGTTTTATGCTTTAGATCGAGAAGTCGCATGTGATTGCGACGTGCTAAGCAAATTCGGAATAATACAGGGATCCTTAAAATATATCGATGTGTTTAAAGTTAAATAAAAGAAAATGGTGACAAGAGAGCAAAAGTAAGATAAAATAAAAGTATGGCCGGAAGAGACGCTTTATTACGCGACTGGCGAGAGGGGGTTTCTTTATAAGTAGATTAACGATGAATTGTACATAATTATTGAATATAATTGAACAACGCGATATTGAACGACGTTATCTCAGCTAGGCGTTAACGAAAGAGCAGAGTACTTCGTTGTTTGTTAATTTATCGGCCCGTTGTGATGAGTGGTGGAGGAAAAAGAGGATGAAAGCGAACGAATCACGAACGATTCCTCTTCTTTTCTCGGACGAATGAAAACGCGTGTAAAACGCGAGTTTATCGTTACGCACGAATATTCGCTTTTCGTATGACGTATTTATGTACATGTATAAGTACGTAGTATATATACGTAGTATATACATACATGAAAGTGCAAAAGTTACAAAATAAAATATTTATAAGACAAAATGAAACGGGACATGTGTCCGACCGTAAAGAAATGTTCTTTCATTGCCGCCTCGCTGTCGTTTAGGAATATTTAACGAATAAATAAAAATAGCGACTATTATTATTATTATTATATTATTATTATTATTATTACTATTAATATTATTAATTTTATTAATATTATTATTATTATTTTATTATTATTGACATGATTGATATCATCATCATCATCATCATCATTATTATTATTATTAATATTATTAATATTATTATTATTAATATTATTATTATTATTATTATTATTATTATATTGAAAATGAGTCTGTTGCTAATGACCTGGTCCAGTGTTAATATTGTATTTTATTTGTTTCGTTATTATGTTTTTGTTGTTCATGCTGCGTGCCGTAAAAACACGCCGTAAGATATAGACTTGTAAGCGATGTGCATTATATGCAGAAAACGTTATTTCTGAGAGGGCAGTAAGTGTGCGAAACGTGAAATTCCATGATCGTTTCGATTCCTTATTTTTTTTTTTCTTTTTATACATATATATACATAAATACGATACGTATCGTAATCGAACGAACAAGACAGGATTACTTTCTTGATCTCTCAAAAAAAAAAAAAATTGAAATCGACGAAAGAAAGAGAGAGAAAGAAAGGATTGAATAAAAAATCGAAATATACAGTGATTTACACGTCGGGTGCGAAAGATTCATTCTCCATGTTCTTTTCGTTTCTTTTCATTTTTTTTTCTTCTGTTACTTTTTCTTTAATTAAGCTCAAGTATTACGTTCACGTAGCGTCTCTCAAATGTTACTTCATTCCATGTAATATACGTAATAGTCTAAACTAAACTACCTACTTATTACATCTACGTAATCTAGAGCACCGTACGCGTAAGGCCACATAATTATATATAAATATATATATATAATTTAAATTATAATTATTATATATATAAATGGTATGACGTACTGAGAAACAAAAAAAAGCCCACACAATAAGAGAAGACAAACTTTGATCTCATTCGATTCAACCCCCCCTTTTGCATCGAACCTTTTCAACGCGACACAACTGGCCGTCGTCTCTCGGCTCAATTCTAATTCGATCGAAAGAAGATGAAGGAGGATGAGGATGAGGATGAGTAAAGAGAAGAAAAGAGAGAGAGAAAGAGAGAATTCGGCCGGTTTCGACTACGACGAATTTCAGCGGGTGCTCGGAACAATGCACTTTTAGCAACGCAAATTGGCAGCTCGTTATAAATCACGGCGAGTTCACAGGCCACGTACGTATATATATATATATATATATATATATATATATATATATATATATATATGTATGTATGTATGTATGTATGTATGTATGAATGTATGTATGTATGTATGTATACACACATATATATACATGTATATACAACAACAAAGGCAATGACAACAACAACGAAGACGACTTTGTTAAAACGACTCTCTTGTTGTTTGACTTTTATCGCCGTTAAGATAACGAGAATAACATTTTATGAATTGGTCCGATAAACTTATATATGTATACGTGTTGTAGGTACATACGTATAACAAAGAGAATCATCCGCGTTGCGTAAAAAAATCCGGCTAATTACGTTGACGCGCGCATTCAACTATAATTGTTATGGTCGTTGATAAAGACGATCCACGCTCTTTGCCTTTGACGCAGAATTCTATTGGTAAAACAATATATATATATATATATATATATATATATATACACATATAGAGAGGAGGAGAGGGAGAGAAAGAGAGAGAGAGAGAGAGAAAGAGAAAGGGAGAGAACAGCAGGATAGACTGAAAATGTGACGAGAAAAGATAAGATGCCCGGAGGTTATCTCTGTGAACACCCTATAGATTCTTCTTCGTTAAAAACGCATTTTAAGACTTTAATTACTACCTACATAAATACAGACAATATAAAACAATAATAATGCATAGTGGGGATGTAACTTCTTGAGAAGATATAAGGATAACATTTTCATTATATACTATTATCGTTTTAAATTGTACTTACTCGAGTTCGCCCATTGAACGTATCATTTGCCACTCTCTAGATTCAATCAAATTTTGACCCCACTTCGACGCGATAACCACGAGTACTGATAACGTCTCTATTAAAATGGTTTTTCTTTAAAATGCTTATTCAATAAAGTTTAAAGAAGAAGAAGAAGAAGAAGGAAGAAAATTATGAGTAAATTACGATATATAATAAATACGACTTTATTTAAATTTTATATAAAAACTTAACAAAATTCGATTTGATGAAACAATGAAAAAAATTATTAGTACCTATATATATCTATATACAGAAATGAATCACGATAAATAAACAAATAGGTATGTCTCACAGTTTTGAATATTAAAAAAAAATTATAGAAAAGCGTGTACAACCGTAGGAACGAAAAAAAAGAAAATTTTAAAGCACGTGGTAGCATCCCTCGGTATTAAATATTTCTCTGGATCATCATAACTGTGAAAGATATTCGAGCACCCTGTATAGAGAGTATCTATAACTAACCATATAATTCGAAGCCACTGCCAACTATGTCATCGCTAGCAGCAACGATATATCGTTCCACAGCAATGTTTGTTTCTTTTTATTTCGTTGAACATCGAAGAAGAAGAACAAGAGGAAGAAGAAGAAGAAGAAAAATAAGAAGAAGAGTCAGAGGTCACGTTTCAGTCATGGTTACTCTATTACATCTCTCTTTCTCTTTCTCTCTCTCTCTCTCTCTCTCTCTCTCTCTCTCTCTCTTTCTCTCTCTCTCTATTTCTTTCTCTCTTTCTCTCTGTCTTTATTTCTTATAGGAACGTTCGCAAACGAATCAAAAAAGCGTTGTCATCGTCGGTAGCTTGGATTCATTCGAGCAACGGATTCCGTGTCGGAGACATGACTTGCGTCCTGTCTTTCCGCTTATAAGCAAGTCGAACACACGGTAGTAAATACATACGTGTGTTGGGGGTGCGAGCTAGCTTTATCATGAAGGACCACGACGACCTCCCGTCATTGTCACGCGATCTTATCTTTAGAAAAAGAAAAAGAGATAGAGAGAGAGAGAGACAGTTTTCTCTTCGGAAGCGACGTGGTCCGACGGAGAACATTCTCTCAGAGAATCTTAGATCACGAAGAGGAAGGACACGATCGACAAGCATGAATCTATGCACCGTTGTCTTTGATTTCTCGACCGATCTTACTTGCGTGGACATGTCTGTCCTATTCTCATACATACGTATTATACCTACTTTCGAGTATCTCATGTGCGTACGTAAAAAAACATGTATATACGTATATATCAAAATGGAAGTTTGTTTGAATAAGTAAGTATATTATTTAATTTATATATACGGTCGTTTTCTTGTTTGAGTAAGTATATTATATAATTTGTATATAGATATGTAGTCGTTTATACTTAATTTCATTAGAATGTTTAATAAGTTGAAAATTAAATAATATACAAGCATATATGGCTTGGAAAAATTTCCATATTTCGTCAAATTATTTCGAAACTAATCACGTATGTATATATATTTAAGTATTATCTCGTTTTCTATCAATTCGATCTTTTTTTTTCAGAAAAAAGAAACAAGAAAGAAACAAAAACTAACTAATAAATCGTGATCATTTATTATCGATATTTTTTGAATTATTTTAATCACATAGGTAATACGATTATATGTATACGTTGGCAGACTTCAGTGAATCATTGTATTCGCGTTCGTGTTTATTTATTCGAGTGATCGGCAGACGATTAATGTTACGTTTTCGATCGTGAAATCATTGCTATCTCAAAGTTTCAAGTTTGGTTTACGCTCGCAATATGATAGTATCGAAGGTGCATATTCGAGCGCACGCGTGAGCCACGAGTTCCTTTCTCTTTCCGTTTTTATTTTCGATCTCCCGTTTTATTCACTGCCCGTTGACACTGATAAATCGTTATTTTCGCGATATCATAACTACATTTTATTCCCATTCCCCTTTCTCACGTGGTGGCTCTTATCGTTCGGCCATCTCGAGCTCTTTGCGAACGCTTACAAGAAAGATCCTTACGATATTCTTTGAACTTTTATACCCCTTACGTGACAATAGAATCTTTATTCGTTTTATATTTGCAATTTTTATTTATTTATAAAAAAAAAATAAATAAATAAAAACAAGAAAACAAAATACACCGTAAAAACTTCGAACTACGTTAAAACGTTTCTTCGACATTCATTCGACGTTTTGAAAGACTGACGCGATGAAAATGCGATTAATAAAGTACGACGCGAGGATCCATAGATCGTTTTGACGTGCGACAACTCGATGAGAACACGTTATGTCGACACTCGATTCGTTAAAAACGCGAGTCTATTAACTCATCTTGGTAAGCGAGAAGACGTTCGTTTTCGGTAAAATATAGAAGAGACTTTCGAGAAGGGACGAGAATAAGAAGAAAGATCGATATTTCTAGCGATATTTTCTCTATATACTGGTATATTCTTGTCGGTGTATATGTATATATGTACTTTGTATGAAAAGCAGCGGCTCGCGAACTGTATGTAGGTATATAAGAGAGAAGAGAGAAGAGAAGAGAAGAGAAGAGAAGAGAAGAGAAGAGAAGAGAAGGTTTTAGGTAGGGTTCTCTCCGTTCGGTTGTGTATCAGAGAGAGGAAAGATCCCCACGACGAGCATCAGCATTCGTGCGAACACCGTAGGTATATAATACCTCTCGCCTGCCGTCAGTCACTCAGTCAGTCATTGATACCACGGGTTGATTAATGAAGAGTCAAGGTTCGGGATCACAGTGCCAAGTCTGGTGGTGGGGGAATCACCGAGTCCCGAGCACGACATCGCAAAGAATGTCGATATCTCGACCGCCAGAAATAATTGCTTGTAGTTTAGGCCTTTTAATGCTATTAAATCATCAAAAATTTTTCATGAATTACACACATGCATACGCACACACACACACACACACACATATATATATTGACACAAATCTTGTAAAAATAGCTTCGAGTTTTCCTTTTCCACGAATATTCATTCGATCATAACAGAAACGTGTGACGTTTTAATACAGTTTACAAAAGAAAGTTAGCAATCACTCAGGTAAGATAGAAGTCTTCTCAGGTATTACAATAGTAAAAAGAAAAAGAAAGAAAAGAAAGGAAGGAAAAAAGTAGCTCCGCCATAAAACAAGTCCATTTATTCACACGATATAAAATCGTTACGGATATAACAGGTGTCACGAATCGAGATAACCGATGAAAAAGCATCGTGACTGCGAATAAAGAGAATAATAAAGTAAAAGAGAAAGAGAAAGAGGAAGGTACTCGTGACGAAGGAAAAAGGAACGAACAGAAAGGATCGAAACGCAGGGTGTTCTGTCGCGCGCGATACCCTGCACTCTCGGAGTGGCTCTTCTTGCCCCTTTCGAATATACGAAGCTCTCTCGAGGTCCTTGCAGTTCTCTCTCTTTCTCTTTCTCGCTCTCTCTCTCTCTCTCTCTCTCTCTCTCTCTCTCTGTCTCTCTCTTTCTCTCTCTTTCTGTCTTTCTACTGACCAAGGAAAGAAAGGGAATGGAATGGGCCGGAATGGACCGGAGAGTAAGAGAGGGATGAGGCCGCATTAATAAAACATTAAGGTTTTGTAGAGGATGTATCGATGTAGTGTTTATATTATCTTCTTTGATGTCGACATGTGAATTGGACAGATTTGTTATTCAGACTCCGTACATAAAAGTGCTGAAGTCTTGCTCCGCTCCGTTTGTGGACAGGGCGACTTCTATCTCCTTCTCTCTTTCTCTTTCTCTCTCTTTCTTCTGGATCTTGCGAGGACGAAGATAAGAAGGAGAAGGAGGAGGAGGAGGAGGAGGAGAAGAAGAAGAAGAAGAAGAAGAAGAAGTAGAAGAAGGTTACGACGGACGTACAGAGGACGAGAGACGGACAGACGGACGAACGAACGAACGCACGAACGGACGGACAGACGGACGGAACGAACAAACGTAAGGAAGACGAACGGATGGACAGACAGACGGACAGACGGACGGGCCCCGCTTCCAACTCCTCTTCTACGGTTCCTACCTCGGCTGTCACTCACGTGCCCCAAGACGGCCTTTATCTTCTTTTACTTAGCCTCTCTCTGTCCCTTAGATTGGAAAAACCGTGACCGTTCGAGAACGCAACGTCCTTCCAAAATCGACTTTGCCATCGACTTTGAAAAAGCTCTTGGTTTACTATGTTCGAATCGAGCTACGAGACGTCTTATTTAAACGTAACTTCTTTTGGTCTTCGGCAAGTTTAGCCGGTTAGTATGATAGATAGGTACTTTCATAGGAAATCGATAGGTTCGATTCTCGTGCAGGAAGAACGTGGTCGACTAAAAGTCGAGCGAGAAAGTTACGCACGAGCATGCGTAAACGTAGCCTCGTAGTAATCGTATGCAGGAATGCTGGCAAGGTAGCGAAGACAGGGTGTAGGTACTCGATGCTAGCCGAGAGAGCTTTGAAATGGAGAAAGATAAAAGAAGAGAGAAAAGGAGAGAGAGAGAGAAAGAGAGAGAAGATGTCCTCGCGAGCCCTCTTCTTGTGAGTGACAGTCTCGCCACGTACGTGGGAGGCGAATCCACAACAAAGGAAAGACGATAGCCTTATGCAAATATGCACGTCGATATCGCGAGCAAACTCGCGAGACGAGCTCTGATGAGCCGCGTTCAACCCTTCCAAGGACACCGCAAGAGACCATCCTTTCTTTTCTTCTTACAAATTTTTTCTTTATAAAAAAAAAATCGTCGAATATCCTCGATAGTCGTACGGACTCCACAGACTTTGAATCTTCGAAGACGAGAGATACCATTAAAAAAAAAAAAATCTATTCGCATGATACATCTCCCAGACGGAGATAAGCTCGTCTTGCGTATCCACTTTACGAAGAGACGATTTCTTATAAATGGCGACGTGTCGAAGAACGATACGACATATGCATTAATCCCATCGGCCTTTTTTTTTCTTTTCCTTTCTTTTTTTTTTCTTTCTTTTTTTTTTTTTTACAGATTCTCCTCCGTTTGGAGATTATCTCGCCTTTATGCAAGTTTCTGCAATCAACGATTTTATGCAATCACGATTCTTAGCTATCCTTATGACGATTTTACGCTCTCGAAATTCATTTCCCGGTATTTCTTTATCGAGAGATATTTACAAGCACGATTCTTAATCAAACAGTCTGTTACATTATTCAAGATTCTTTACTATACGTATATAACAGGTATGTATGTATATTATTTTTACTTAAAGTCTCATCGTTTTTACATAAACTCCGTATACTTATTTTTATATCGTTGAATAGTATTAAAAGTAATAGACAATTAATATTAGCGATAATAAAATCATATAACAGTTATATAAGACAAAGACTATTATAATAAAAATAGAAAGTAAAACGTGACCGTTCGATGATATAAATCGTACGGATATGTTTACGTTTCGATTTTGACGCGGTTTACATAGATGGTCCTATAATTGGGAATGCGAAGAAAGTAGATAGGGTCGAGGGACATCGAGAGTTGAGGCAGGGATGATTAATTCTCCAAGGAAGAGAGCATCGTAGACCCTTTGGAACTCCGTTGTAGCTTCGTTCACTCGTTTTCTCCTCGTTCCACCTTGACCCTCCCCCTGCTCTCAGCATCTCCCACCTACTCCAACTCTCCTTCCAAACATCCCTCGTTCGGATCCTCTTGCCTCCCCTAACCTCACGAAGAGCGGTCGCTCGTTCCTCTCAACCCTCTTCTCGAAACCGCTCTTACCACCAACACCACCAACGCCAACAGACTTTCTCGTTTCGTTTGTTCTCTCCGAGCCCCCTGTCATTCGTTATTACATCGTAGAAACTCGCGGATATTTGGAATTCCAAGTGACGTCTAAAGGCACCCATCGACCTTCTCAACCCCTACCAATTTTCCTTCTTATCCCTTCAAGTCTTGTTTCTTCTCGACGAGAAGAAGAAGAAGAAACAGAAAAAGAAGAATAAGAAGAAGAAGAAGAAGAAGAAGCCTATCGCGAACACTCATTATACTTATTTCCTCCTTCGATCCGATGCTAATGAAGCTACTGGCTAGCAAGTTTTCTAGACATAAATAAGACGATCGAATATTTTTGTCCATTCCGTCATGCTTTTTATCGATCCTTTTTAATATATTCAATATTGTTCTTTTATATGTATGAATTTTATGCAACAAGTTATCGGAGTTTGTTAGAAAAATATAAAGAAATTATATGTTTAGATCATAAAAATTACTTTTAATTTTTAAACTCTTTTTCGATCGTATAATAATCGATTGAAAATATTGATTGTATTATTATTTCTTTATATTTATAAATAATTTTAGATTTAGATGTACTCTATGGATTATACATGATCTAAAAGATAACGAAAGAATACGAAAGAAAAAGTAAATATTTGAACACGTATACGGTTGCGAAGTAGAGAGCTCCGAATTTACGAGATAGCGAACCCTGCTCGTCTCTTCGTTCCCCTAACCTACCTTCTTCACCGAGCCCTCAACAGGTGGTCGTTTTGCTCATTCTGTATAGTAATTTATAATTTAATTGATTTATACCACCACGCGTGGAATCCACATTCTCGTAGAAAGCTTTTATCTTTCCTAATCACGCTCTTCTATTTCTGATTCCGTCACATTCTTCTTCTAATTGTAAGCAGAACATTCTCACACGATAGAAATATATATATATATATATATATATATATATATATATATATATTGCAATGAATCTTATGTTATATAAATACTGTGTTTAAAATGAATAAATCATAAATATAACATGTATTATTGTCGGAAATATATAATATAAAGACGCAATAAATATTGTATCTTATCACTATATAATTTTGAGAGATTTTTCATTTAGTTATAAAATTTATATGCGATATTACATTTACGAAAATTTTATATATATTATATATTTTATAGAAACAAATTTTTGTTTTCATAATTAAATTTAGAAGATTTTGAACTTGAAGTTATATACGATTCATTACTTTATTTTTCTACGTTTACACGAAAAGAAAATCGAACATTTGGTCGATGCGTCGCGAGAAAAATTATTGCACATTTGAAAGCTTCCTTTTTCGTGCATTAGTTCTAGGACATTTACATGCACGACCTTGTCGCAAATTTCGTGCAAATGCGTTCGGTCATAAATCAGGCATAGTAGCCAGTCAAAGGGTTTAGCGAAACTCTTCTTCGAAGAGTAACAGTTACCGAGAAAACGAATGGTAAAATGACCTCGAAAAATATTTGGAAAACCGAAGATACAAAGACGAGGGGAAGGAAACATGTTTAAATTTATTTGAAAGTTCATTTTCTAGGAACAGTCGAATAGTTTTCGCATTCTTTAGGAAAATTCGAACGAGCTTCTGAAGAGAACTGAGTGAAATGTAAAATTGAGATACGTTGAATATTACAAATTCTATGAATTGAGATTTCCAAGCATATTGGTATAATAATAATTTTAATTAGATACGAATGAAATATTGTTTCATTTGTGATTTAAAAGAGTACGTTTTAGTAGGATATATTTCGCGAAGAAAATTTGTTAAAATAGGAAAGAAGATATTCGTCGAGGAAAATAGAAAAGTAGATGAAGAAGGATGTACCTAAGTCGGGGGTGATTTTATCGTTGCAATGTTACCAAATCGGAGGTACTTTCTTGCAATCCAGAACGAATCATTAAGGAGTGGCTATTATAGAACGGTTGGTCGAATCATGAAAGTCTTATCTGATCTTTCTGAATCGTGCCAAAGAAAGCAAGAATTACTTCAATCCAACTTAGTTGATGAACTCGCCGAAAGAATGGAAAGTTCGTGTACATCGACCGATGCCAGTCGACACCTGTGAACGTTGAACTTCTCTTTTTTCTTCCTTCTTATTCGAAGAATACTTTCTTGAATCTCATTGTAACTGGTTCGTTTCTTAATTGTCTAGTAACTTTCGTTATAAAACGTTTCTTATTTACGTTCCAACGAATTATATATAAAATATTATTTAATATCTAATAGAGAAATAAATACGAAACCAATATATATATTAAATTTATCTTAATCGTAAAATTATTTTTAACTCGATAATCTAATAATTACGAAAGCGACGTGGAACGTAATATTTTATAAATACACAATTGTACGATCGATAGAAAGGAAGATCTTAAAATTCATAAGAAAAAGGAAGAATCAGCCGTCGGCTATTCGAAGATCGCCGTCTGAGAGAGTAAAAGTGAAGGAAGGAAAGGGAATAAGGGTGTGAGAGAAGAGGAACCAATGGAAATACGAAGCGGAGCTCTGCGGCCGTCACGTTGGAGTGACGAGTACTGGCGTTCACCTTCACCCTCTCCAGGCACTCACTCGAGCGGGCCAGGATCCTTCGAACCCATCCACAAGGTCTCTTACTAGTAGCAGCAGCAGCAGCAGCAGCAATAGTAGCAGTAGTAGCAGCAGTCCACCCACCCCTAGACTCTTGAGCGTGGAACCACGGAGCACCCTCTTTCGCTCTTTACTTCGTTTTACCCTCCCCTACCACCCCCGAACACCCTCTTCTACGGCCGACTAGTAGTCGAGGAATTCGAGTTGCTATAAATCTCCCTTGACGGGCGCGAGAGCAGCACGGTGAGACGAGGAGGGCTGAGACGAACACCACCACCATCACCATCAGCATTCGAAGAGTGTGGGAGAGTGAGAGAGAAAGAGAGAGAGAGAGAGAGAAAGAGAGAGACAGAGAGAAAGAAAAAGAAAGAGAGAGAAAAAGAGAGAGAGAGAGAGAGAGAGAAAGAGAAAGCGTAGAACGGTGCGTTTCACCGCACCGTGAATTGTAATAGTTCTGCTCGCTTCAGGCTCTAACGTAGCCACGGAGTAAAAAGAAAGCGACGACGTTCGCGAGGGTGCTGTTCGTTCTTCTATTCGCTTCCTCTTTGTCCTAACCTGTCACTCGTTCTTCCTCAACATAGAACTGAAAGCTGTCCGCTAAGCGACCCACTGTTTCCCTTGACTATGTCCATCTCGTTCGAGGATTATATTTTTTTATTGCAGAGTTTCACTTATTAGAGGATGTGCTTTTTCTGGAAATGACATCGATCGAACGTTTCTACGATATTATCGTAAAAGTAGTAAGTGTATCTACGTATTTAGTGATACACAGCCGATAGACTGAATGTAATCAGTAGAAATTAATATGGAATATTTGTTTAAAAAGTTCGATTAGTATTTTAATTTTTTCGACAATTCGATGACAAAGTATTTTTTTCTGTTTTCTTTTTCTTTTTTTAAATAATCGTAAGCAGAAATAATTCGTCTCTGGCAAAAGGAAGTTTCGGATAAGCCGTAAAACAGAAGTAAAACGAAATAGTTTCTTCGGC
This sequence comes from Vespula pensylvanica, assembly GCF_014466175.1. Classification (NCBI taxonomy): domain Eukaryota; kingdom Metazoa; phylum Arthropoda; class Insecta; order Hymenoptera; family Vespidae; genus Vespula; species Vespula pensylvanica. The sequence continues at coordinate 6,601,780 of NC_057688.1, forward strand.
GCACAATGCGAATTGTATGGATAAAGGAAAAAGGGAAGGCAGATATCAATCACGCGAGTAGCGAAGGGCTGAGATTTGGCAGCAGCTTCCAAGGCGAAGAGAAGTACGAGAATTCAACCCAGCTTCGAGCCGGAACAACTGCGGCCATTGTATCATTTATTTTTCTAAGATGCTCCAACTATATCGATCCACGTGTTATCGAAGCTTCAACGCTTTCGTCACCTTATCTTTTTTCAGACACATTCATAAATGTCATAGTAAAAATGAACAATTTTTTATTTAATTCGATTAGAAAATATTAACAATCAATATAAAACATAAATATCAATAAAATGATGAGCAACTACGTTAAAATGAAATTTATTACATTAAGTTATTTAATAAAATACAAAAAAAAAAACATATTTTTATTTATTTCTTAAAATGATATCATTTTTTTATTTCTTTTTCATCTATTTCTACAATATTTTTACGGTAATAGAATTTAGTAACGGAATTTGAACAGACAGCGAACGTCTTGCGAAGGTTCAGTTGACGTCATCTTCAATGAAGAAAGAAACATGCTTCTACCTTGTCCGATGTCAGTTACATATCCTACGATACTGACCCCATGGGAGCTCGTGGGTTAGATAAAACTCGAGACAATGGGAATAATGGGCGCGAAAACGAATATAACGCGACTTGATCGCGACTGACGGCTGTTTTCTTGTCCTATGAACGATTGCAAAATTGATGCGATTGTTATTGAATGAAGTAATAGGATTCTATAGAATTTGTTGCTAAATGCTTATATTAATTTAAGAAATATGTATGTAAAATAGCATTACACTTAAAAATTCATAGTTGACATAATAAATAATAAATAATAAAATAATATATATATGTGTATATACCATAAATAATTTTTTAAAAAAAGAGTTTTAAAATATTAATATAACACCATTAGAAATTTTATTTAATAAAATATTGAATAGCTATCCATCCATATAGTTCCTAAGATACCATTTCAAAAGCTTGCCATCTATAATTATACAACTGCAACAATACATGTCGAATTGCTCAATCGGTAATAAAATTGTAGAAATTTATATATTCTGCTTTATCGATCGTAAAAAATAGCGATGTAAACTTATAATGTTGCGGGTACGATGGCGCACGTATCGCATCGCAGCCATCATGAATCAAATTGTGTCAAGAAAAAGTGGGGGTTGATCGTGACGAGAGGAGGACCTTTCTTGGTAAGCCTACCAAAAGGTGGAGCTCGACACGCGTCAGTAACGACCACCTGCAGGTTATTACAGTGGCGTAGGAATTAATTATGCATTAGAAATATTTCAAGAATTTTGCATGATATTAATTTATTGATATCTATATTATAGTTGATAATAAACTCTAATAAAATAGTATAGACCATAACATACGTTAAAAATAGAATAATTTTAATTTAATATCTAAATTTCGAATTCGGGGACATTGCTTCCAAATAATCTAATTAAAAAGAAGCGTTGAAGTGACTTTGACATTTAAGTAATCAGTTTTCTTTTGCATTTTCGACTAGCATACATAGAAAATCTCCGAATATCTAAGATTCAAATAATAATGTATGTTACTGCACCGGTTCAAATTTTTGTAGGCCATAAATGAATCTCCGGACGCAGCAACCTCCGCGTGGTGAGACGAGTTGGTAGTACCAGGAGTATATCGAAATCTTATAATATGCAAGTATTACTGAGCAAACGGTTGCGTATTTGAAAAATATCTTTTCAATCTAATTCCAACTAAACATCAAAATACATCAATTTTACATTGGTTATCATACTTCAGTAGATAAATGTATTCGATATACTAGAATTCTGAAATAATTTCTTGAAGAAACGCATAAAAAATATTTCTATCCTAATTATGTGTGCCGTTTTTTTTATTTATTTTTACCTAATCTTATTAATTATTATTTATAAGTATCGGATGGAACCCATGAGTACGGGCCCTTGAAAGAAGTCTTGGGTGGATCTTCTTCTTTCAATTTGAAAAAATGGAGCTCGAATTTTTTTATTTTGGTTTCGGTCAATATGTCCATCTCTCACGTTCAGAATTACATCGTTGTCGCGTGCGCGCACGTTCTGTCTCTATTTTTTTTTCTTTTTCTTTTTCTCTTCTTCTACACTAATCTCGATCATCAAGGGATAAATTCATTTATAGGTTCATAAATATGATAGACTCATAATGAGTACAGTGTTTCTCTAACTACAGTGTCTGCAGTTCATATTTCTTTTGTAATTATCCCTAAAGTTACACATGTTTCGGGAAAAAGGTGATGCACAATTTTAAAAATAGAAATCAATTTTAACTGTAAAAACGAAGCGCTTGCATTGCCATCTGTTGGCAAATTGCATAAGGTTATTGTACGATAGCATCTACTTTGCCGACTGATACAAAATTGTTTTATCTGTTGATTCCATTTACCGGCAGTCGGTGGTTACCTGCAATAATACGGTTTAGTTTCGATTTTTGTTATTTCAGTGTTTTTACCAACATTTGGTATATTATCGACACACAATACTAAAATATAAAGATACTATCTTATATTTTATATTACATAAAAACCTTAAAACTTTATTTCTGATAATGAAAAAATAAATCAATGTAAATATTAGAATTGTGGAAAGTTGAAAGTAACACAAAATATAAATATATCAATATAATGCAAAACTAATAAATATGGAAAATATCTTACGTTTTTTATTTGTCTATAATTAAGAAAATAATAATGAAAATTAATGATGGTATATGTTACCATTGATTGATCTTATGAACAAATAAGGAATTAGAAGAATGAACATTCGATGGTAAATATCCGAGTTTTTAAACGTATACACAAGAGATATCAGATAATATTTATATACATATATGGAAGAGAACGCTGCGAATGAAGTTAGTTCACGTTCCGTCCTAGAAGAGATCAGGTCAACAGAAAGCTAGTAGAGGTTCCTTTCAAAGCTATAAGTTCCCTCCTTTCATCCCCACCATCAGTAACATGCAGCATCCCTCGAAGCCACTCGGGTGCTTTCATCCCCAACGATGGTGACGCCCAGCGCCGTTTTCCGTGCGCGTTTTCCATCTCCTTTCGACGCAGACTCGACGACTCGTTACAGTTGACGCTTTCAGTGTTCTTCCGTTACGTCAATAAAACTCCACGAGGAAATTCAGCAGTCACTTCAGAAAAATCATATAGAATCCTACGTTCGATTCTGATTTCAAAGACGAAGAGAGAAAAGCGCAGTTCAATGGGAAGAATTTCGATATGGAAGATTGCAATGGCGATTAGTGTTCGACTCGATATTCCTCGTACTTCTGAGGTAGAAGAATATAAATGGTAAGAATTTTATTTATCTTCTAATCATCTTCATTCGATTATATCAAACTTTCCTTTTCTAACCATAATCATCGACAATTTCATCTCACCGTCGTCTTATTTACATGCTTCGTCTACGTTAATTATCATAATCTCATAATAAAATTTACATTATTTTAACGAAATAAAAAACTCCGAGCTATCGTTTAAAATTAAAATCAAACATCCTATCTAAAACATCCAATCGCAAATTATTCATACGATTAATTTAATTCGATATATCCCAAAAAATAAAATTGATCGGCGAGAATAGGTTTAGGGCGGAGATCGAAAGTTTCGACGACATATTTTCTCGCGACATTGTCAAGAGAATTCGACGGTATGTATTGATACACGTGTGCGCGCGCGCGCGGCATTCTCGTCGGGTCGCGAGAAATGTAACCGCGTCTCGTCCATGTACGCATATACACACACATATGTAGAAGAACGCAGTAGAAAGAAACCAAGAGCAGATAGGATCACACAGAGCGTGGTGGGTCGTTAAAGCCGGCTCAGCGCGCGTTTTCTGGTTTGTAGTTGGAATATAAGAACTACTATCGGCGGCCACGTTGCCGACGGTGGCTCCATTATCGGTGAATTTCGGTACTCGTACGAATACTCGAGTAATCTGGCGGGTACTCCGACGCCGATCGATTTGCACAGTGTTCTTCTACCTCTCTTGCGACTAGGTGCCATTTCGTAACGCCCGTAAATACACGTCGAGTCTCTTTTTCGACGATTGTCAAGCTCGATTTCATCATCATACCTTCCTATTTTTTCTTTTTCCGTTTTTTTATTTTCTTTTGATAAAAAGACAATTAATCCTGGTCCGGCGAATTCAATCTCAAAGCGTCCCGTTTCTTTTTCGCTTCTCTTTTTTAGTTTTTTTATCCTCGTGCGTGATCTTCCATGTTTACAACATGCTTTCCTCGAACGTCACAACGATGTGTTTTAAGTGTTTTCCAAGTGTATACTTTTTTCTTTCCCTTTTTTTTGGTAACTCATTATACGAAGGAAATTGAATAAACTGGTAAGAGATTATTTAAATTCAAAACGATGTTCTTTGAACTTGTTTTGTAAGAAATGATATACGATAAGAAATATCTTTTTTTATCGAGATATTTAATTAGGATATATAGTGATCGAGATAATTAGTATATCGGCATAGAAAACTGGAATAAAAATAATTCATTTTATTTTTACGTAACTAAGTAGGTTTATGTCACAATTTAATATTTTTTTACGTGTAGAAAAAAGAAGATAAAATATACGCATTCTATCGAATGAAATTATCTTTATTTCCTAACATTTTCTATTCTCTTTCGTAATCTAATATGATTTATTAAATAATCTATTAAATGTACTTCAATTCTTTGTACACGTCGATGTTTCTCTAATTTTATTTCATCCAAGTTATAATAGCGTAAAAGTCGTATTCCGTTTGAGATAAATTGTGTTATGATAAATTTGTACATTTTTCTTCATCTTTATTACTCATACATTTACATTCAATGATAACATGCAGCTATTCTATCGTTTAATCAAATGATCCCAGTGATCATTTCGAATCGACATTCTTGCGAATTCTTAATCAGAAGTTCCGTAATGATTTTCAGAAAGACGATGTTCTTAGTCGTAGCCGTTTACAGGAGGGAAACCGGCTACGACTTTAATCAAGGACTTACTCAGCCCACGTTCCACATCTAACTTTCCGATCCCTAAACTCGCTGTTTAAACGACCGAAGAAAGTCGTAGCTATTTCTCGAAAAACCAGTCATAAAATTTCATTACGTTAAACGATAATATTATTCCAGTCGATTTCTCTAAAGATTCGAATTTCGATAAAAATTGTCTAATCTTGTAATTACTTCATGCATTATATAAGAAACATATATTATCTTTTTCGTAATACTAAAATTATTGGCGTTAACATCGTTTGTTCTGATTTTTTTAGTTTTACTAGAAGATTGAAAAAAAAAGAGTTAGATAAAGATATTCTAATCAGCAAACACGAATAATATTTCTTTTACTATTAATCTATATTACTCCGTTTCTATTAACAATTATTCGTCATATCATTGCCTTTTAAAACTATTATTATTTATATCTAATCTCTAGAATGATTTTAATTATCTAAAAAAGTAACAAGTAAGAGTATAAATTCAATGATAGAAGATAAGAAAGCTAAATCGCGAGTTCTCGTAGCCTTTTTTTTTCAAGCGAGTTATTAGTTAATACGCACTGACAGGAGCCATATTATGAATCGATAGGTGAATGGACAAGATGTAGCATGACGCGACAAAGCATTGGATGATCGATGTTGTGTCCGTGTTGCTTGATAGTTAAGAAGCAAAGCTACCGTAGTTCCTGTAAGAATTAACAAGGAACTACCGATCGTCATTTACACGCTCGAACGTTTTACATATTTTTACTGAACTTTGAAACACGTTAGTTCGTTTATTAGACAACCAAAAAAGATGATCAGATATTAATCATTCGATTAAGTCGATCGTTTATACTTTCAATTATAGAGGAGATTTAACTTTTAATTCGATTATCTACAATAGGTTTATTAATTTCAACTTTACAAGAAAGTATATTAAAAATAACAAAAAGTTACATTTGTAAATCATATCTTCTTCGAATACTTTTCCATGTCTAGAACTAATGAGTCACCTTGTATATGAATTCCATAATTTAAATGTTTCATTTCGAAAATAAATTATAGGGTCGAATATCGGTAAATATCTAACAAGCATTATCGTTCATTTCAGAATTCACAAAATGAAACATTTAATCGTTTTCCATTTAACAAAGTAGGCTAAGATAAATATTCATTAAAATTACAGAATCGTTGTGAAGGTACAAGCACGAATACATTCATAAAGAATCGCACGAAGCCGGAATGCCATTACATGAGTATCATTCTTTCATTTCAAACGAAATAACGGGCGTTTTCCGTCGCAAAATTTATCTCTTTTCGCTTCTATTCACGGCAATGCGCGATGTAATTTCGCGAGGTTGTATAGCGTCGAATTAATACACCAACTATCATAAACTAACGCGTTTCCGCGAGAAGTGACGTCATTTGATGCTGCACGTAAATGGGAGGAGAGTCGGTGATGAGCCCTTGTTAATCTCTTATGCTCCGCTTAGTTGATATAGACCGATTCCCACAATCGTTTAAACTCCCTTTATTGTGAATATCTATAGATTTTATTATCGACTTTGGAAGAATTGAATTCAACAGAAGAACAATAACTTATTGCAACGATAACAAATTAATTTATAGCGTTCTGTTAAATACAAATTACAAATATTACAACGCTTAAACGATAACAGGATAATTATCGTTCTGTAGCAGACTTTATGATGATGATTAGCAATCCATACATTTCAAACAATGACAATGAATTGATTAATTATTATTAACTGTTAGATGTTTAATAAGAATAACAAGTAATACAAAGTCGAAACTATTTAAACAGAAATAGAAAGAGAAAACTGATGCTGGGTTAGAGTCAGCAAAAGAAAATCATTCCCTTATCGCCATTTTATAATGGCTATAAATCACAAAAACTGACCTGATACTATACCTTCAACTTTCTTTTTTTCCATTCTTTTTCGGGGATTCAGTCAGGTAAGCCCATAGAAGTCCCAGGTAATGGCGTTCGTTCCTTCGTTCGAGACCTTGGTCTTACCGATCGACCCTCGTGATATTCCCAAATTCCTCGATTTATTGCGAAGCCAAATTTTCTCTTTCCTTTCCTTCTCGTAAAACTAATAATATTACATAAAGACAAGTCGCATTCTAAAGTAAAAAATAAAAATCAATGTTTATTTCGAATAATTTTTTTTTTGTTTACTCACAAAGTTGATTGAATAATGAGTAAGACAAAAAATATATATATACAGATATATACATTTATATGTGTGTAAACGAGTTACGCGTGGATGCTTAGCTTTTGTTTGGATTTCATTTTAGAAGCGAATAAAATGGTCCCCCGATTTGTGAAGGAGAGTAAGAGAGATAGAGAAAGAGAGTGAGAGAGAGACAGAGAGAAAAGAGGGAAGAAAATGGACAGAGGAGCAAAGGAACGAAAAGCAACGAACGAACGAGAGACGGACGGATACACGATGAAAAGAGAGGGACGAAGAAAGATACCGGCTGGCAAGCAGATGGTAGCCTCGTTTATTGGTTTACTCGTCGGCTCGCTGCCCCTCCGGCCATGAAACGAGACTTTAGAACGAGTGTCGTTTCTCTTTGTAGCAGAGAGAGTGACCCGGCGACCTTCGATTCGACGGAAATCGATGTAAATTATATTTTTAGATGAAATTTTTATTTTTCTTAAACAACAACAAGAAAAAATGTAAAATTTGGCAACTTTGTCTCGATTATTTTAACAATCTTTCGAATATTCAACAAACTACTTATTGTGTCGTGTTATTTTGAACACCGGGTATATATGTGTGTGTGTGTGTGTGTGTGTGTATCGATCGTTGAAAGTCATCTAATAATTATTTATCATAGAAATTGTTCATGTAAAATTAATGTAAGAACTTTTTCTTTACAAAACAGGAATGACGAGAATGGATTCAATGACTCGATCAAGCAGGATACCATCGATGTAGAACGCGTCTTCTTACCTACCATACATTCATCGAACGTTCATTCAAGAAGTACGTAAGTCATGTTGCGGGATGCATTTTATCCGTTATACGTACAGTACAGAAAGTCGACGATCTCACGTTTTTGCTTCGTAATGCACAAGATAGTTTAGTATTCTTTCGTAGAAATGATTATTATTTAATATTCTCGGTCGTAAAATACGTGCTACGTAAAGAAAAAAATAACTATTTCTTCATAATTTAACTACTTTATTTTAATTTTATTTTTCTTCTAACGTATTCATTTTTCTAACGATTTCTAACTTCATAAAAAAGAAGGAACAAAGAAAAAAGAAGAAAAGAAAAGAATTGTCTTCTTGTAAGACTTAATGAAATGAAATTTTCTGACAACGAAGAAGGTTTGAATTATATAATAACTAATAAGCAGTATAAAGTAGTCGATATATTCTCAGAGGTAATTAATACTATACATTCCTGAATATAATCTATCTCCTGGGTGTAATTCCTGCTCGCTCTTCCAAACTCTCTATATAAGCTCTGGCTTCCAGTTTCATGCTCGAGTGGTAGAAAAGTTTGAGCGTGAGCCGTGAAACGATCCTAATACGCAAAATTATGTGCTCAGGGGGACGAAGAGAAGACGAAGAGAGCGATAGTGGTGGATATAGTAGCTGACATTAAGAGAGTATCTGTGTGCGTGTATGTGTGTGAAAGAGAGTTGGAGAGAGAGAAAGAGGGAGAGAAGTATACGTACAGATATACAGACGCAGCCATCAAATAATGGCGTCGTGGGGGCGGATAGCCGTTGCCGGGTCGATAGGAGGAAGGCCCTTGACCTGCAAAACTCCGACTGCCGTCCCACCGTCGGCGTCGTTTTAACGAGGACCCTCGCTCATTGGCTCCTCTAGACTTCTCCCTAGGGAAGGAATCGTGATTCACCTGCTTTTTCGAGTGAGTATAACCAACTATGTTATTCTTCGATCGATACGAGGGTTAATATAAAATTTATCAAAAAAGTATTTCTCGACTATTAGGGAACAATCGTTCATTGAAAATGATCATAATTCTTTTGAAAAAGCATCGAGAAATCAATCGGATTTTAGCATAGAATTGGTTAAAATCACGAGGTGAATCCAATCAGATGTCGGTAGTATCGACGAATCACGTAGTAACGCGCGAATTTCAAAGTTAATATTTTGGTTTATCGATAAGAATATGTTGTTTTTATGTGTTTGCGTTTTAACGGTATTGTAAAAAGGATGAAGGAATGAAAAGTATTTCAGTAAGCTAAGTACGATCAGTTTCTTTTACGAGTTTGTGTGTTTAGGATCGTAATATTGACCGCCTTGCTGTTTAGACCAAGACTTAGTCTAGGTCTCAGGGAGCTTAATTTGCGTTAATCCCAATGAGTATTCGAGGGTGGTTTAAAAGGGATTAACTTGGCTTGAAAAGGTAGGTTGCTGTTATAAGATGGATAATCTGTTGAAGTTGACAATTGTGCTTAAAATAAATGCGACAAAAAATAATATTATGACAAAAGAAACCGTGTCAATACTTTTGAAAGCAATACTCTATTGTATATTCTCTTCTTCGGAGGATTGTATCAACCAATTAAGATACTCTTCCGATTAGACATTTCAGTGACTTGCACATCGTGATTATTATTATTATTATTATTATTATTATTATTATTTATGATTAACAATCGATTGCTCAGAAAAATTGTTCATATGTACGTGTCAAAGGGATGATTTTCTTTTTTTTCCCAAACGATTGTATTGACAAGAAATTTTATTTGCGATATCGATATATGTATATCTATTGCTGTATGGTACTGACTACGTATTAATTTCAGGTGAACGAACGGAAGACAAGATATGACCAAGTGACCTGGAAGTGCAAGGTGCGTTACGGCACGGTATATAAAACGAGCCGTTCAAGAAAGAGAAAAGGAAAGAACATGATGGAGAAGCCGACCTTGCTACGATCAGCTGTGTCATCCTTGGGCCGTTAACGCTCAGGTGGTTTCGATCTCAGGGCCGAGCATCAATCATCATTGGTAGTGCAAGGCGTGATGTGATTATTGTCACTAAGATACTCCGCTACGATATAACAATCACGAAAGTGTGCCAAGTGACATAACAGGGTTTATCTTTAACGGTGAATCTTAAGCATCAAATAAAACAGGCCTAATATTTTAACCTCCCATTATATTCTATTCATTGAGATAGGTCGGTACAGTCGATGAGTTTCTTTTGCTCGTAGATAATTTATTTTCTAAAAATAACAAGTACTTGTCATCTCTTAAATTTAGGTCTTCTTTCATAAAATTTGAACTACTTTTAAGACGTTTTAATACTTGATTATTGATCGTTTCTTTACAATTTTATATAAGAAGGAAATCTATCAAATTCGATAATAACCAGTTTTGTTTTTCAGGTCCAAACTATGCTCTTCGTTACGAAAGAAGTATATTTAAAAGGGATGTAGATACAAAAAAGAAATGAATAGATGCGTTTATTAAGTCGATAGACAAAAGATTTATCGAAAGAATACAATTTTTATCTAATCTGCGTATATATGAGAATAACTTTGATACAAAATCAAAACTATTTTGACATGTCTCTAATTAGTTAATGAAAAAAATTAATATCGAATAATGCGAGTAAATTGGGTTTACATAACGTCATTAATCGTTATTACATAACGAAAACAAAGTTCGAAATTTTTGTAATAAATGATAATACTATACTTTACAATCGATAAAACGAAATTCACATTTTTTACGAAGATATCGATTCACTTATTATCATCTTCTTACAAATTAGTATTTCATTTCTTATCAATGAGATTTAAATGCCAGTCAGAAGAAATAAAAAATAAAAATATGCATACGTGAATAATAGAATATGTAAAATGACTGATTAAGCGGCCATTGTAGGGCGATTAAATTATCGCAATAGTACAATATGTTTCCTTTCTATATTACCAACAAAGATATTCTCGAAGATTTTAGAATCTGATTTCAGCAGCGAGTTTAATAACAGCGAACTCCCTCCCTGCATCATGGTAGGATGACTCGACGAAGCGAGTCTGTTTTCGAATGACTTGGCACTACGAAGAGAAGATCTGGGCTAGTGAGATCGCCAATTTCAACTGCTGCCAATATCATCTTTGGCTGAGAATCGATATCGAGATAGATAGTATGTGTAATGCCACTGTGATCGATGCAATAAGAAATAATTATCTCAGCAGAAATTTTACAATTTTTGTTATAATCGTAAGTCTTTATTAGGATATCGTAGTTAACAAAAAAGATCACTTCAATCGTATGATATTAATTTTATTATAAAAGACGAGTTCTTTTAACGAAAATTTGCGAGATCATTTTATAAACTTTTGGTGATAAGAATGAATGGTGAAGAGGTTGAGAGGAGTATCGTTGCATGTCACGGTTCGAAGACTATCTCGAAATATATTTTGTATGTTATTACGCGATATGATGTTACGAGCATGTTTTTATATTATATTAACGTAATGCATTTTTAGGTAAATGGACGATGATTCCTGATCGAACACTGGGCCAACACAGAAGTCAATAACCGGCACGTACACGTATACATATAATATATACATATGTTATAAATTGAAAATAGGAAATAACGTGCGAAGCGAATAGACGATGATCTAAATATTTTCTTTTTCTTAAACGTAACAAACGATATGTGCCGTTAAAACAAAGGCCCAGTTAATGCTCTACATCTACCCTGTAGATCCGAATTTGTTTGATAAGAGGCGACAAATTCGGTTCTAGAGAGGTTTGTGTGGTGCATACAGTGCTACAGTGGTCTCTATTCTACGAAATTAAAAAAAAAACTTTCTTTTCTTTTTATATATATTTGTGTATGTATATATTAATTTTCTCGACTAATGATTCGATGTTATTCGGTTCTAATCGACAACGACATTATTACGATAAAATATTGCGGTTTAACTATTCCGACAAAATTTGTATTTATAAATTTAACGAGCGTACATCATTTTTTATGTTGTAACGATTTATATACGTCGATTACTTACATGGAAGGGTTATTAGGAGAGTCTATAAAGACAAAGATAATCGCAACGATATTATCTACAAAGAACTATTCTCATTTACCGACTCGTTAGAACGAAGTTGCATTTATTAACTTGTACTAAGATAAGATAAGATCGATTAAAAAAGTAGATACTCGTGGTGTGCTAACATGAGTTAGGAAATAATTAGAAAAAGATGTATAATGAAAAGAAACAAAAAAAAAACAGCACATCGTGCACAGAAAAGGAAAAGAAAAAGAGAAAAAGGATAACTTTTCGCACGAATATATTGACAACTAGAAGTAGTCGAGCAATAAGAATTTACATATAGAATAAGTTACGTTCGTATCTGTTCAGATCTAAGATCCTTGTAAAATGACTTGTTTCATGAATCATTCGCATTCGTTTCGAAGCATTTTCAGTATGTGAAAGCTTCCAATAGTTAGGAGAAATGTCCCGAAGCTATAGGAATGAATTATCGTCATTAATTTCGTGGTCTTGGTGCACCCATCTCAGGATGCTGTCGATGGTGAACTGTGTTATGACTAGCGACCCGTTGCACATCCACGCTTAGATGCATGGCATTAGCTCGCACATTCCTCTCGCAATTTCTACAGGATGATTCAAAATTAAATTAATCCTTTTTAAATACTTGCGTAAGAGTTAACAGGAGAAAATTTATATCATTCTTTGTAAATAATTGTATAAAACTTGTAGAATATTTTTAATATCAACAATCTTAGATTAGATCGATCGATAATGATTCAAATCAAACAAAATCGAAATATTTTGTAAAATTGTTTATAACAAACGTCTATATAATTATCTTACTTTCATTTGTTTTGTATCAATCGATGAGAGATAAACGCGAAAAAATTTATATATAGATAATTTATTGTAATTTTAAAGAGAGAGAGAGAGAGAGAGAGAGAGAGAGAGAGAGAGAGAGAGAGAGAGAAAGAGAGAAAATATTCAGACAGGATATTACGATAGATGGGTATAATTAAGAAATTTTACGTCAATGATACGAAAGGTACAGGATCTAAGCATCCACGGCTTCATCTTCCTCTTAATCTTCTTCTTCTTCTTATTCTTCTTCTTCTCCTTCTTCTTCTTCTTCCTCTTCCGTTACGTATGTATATCTTCGTTTTCTAGATACAGGCACGTGAATTCTTGAATCCTTCTGTAACGGTGAAGGTACGTCCATTAATCTTTGATCGTACTCATATTAAAGTGACATGCGGTGGTTATGCAACGCCTAGTACCTACCTAAGTGCTAATGAAGTGCATACACAGGCATAATTACCGTATGAGTGGACTGCCCACTTTTCACGCGGCGCATAATCTATCGGATAAAAAGAAACGAAAAAAAAAGAATAAAGAAAAAAGTAAAAAGAAAGAAAGAAGAAAGAAAGAAAGAAAAACGATTTCACAATGACCCGCGAAAAAATAATCATCGGTACGGGTGCGTTCACTTATAAGCAAGCCGAAAGTTAAATAAAAATAAAGCAAATTTTATGTTCATTGGTATGCGTATTTGCAAATAAATAGGTACTAGCATATACATATATGTATATGTATTTACTTAGGTATCTATGTATATGAAACTTATCATTCTCGTTCGTATAATTTCCTTCGACACATTCATGAAAATGAATATTTATGAAGTTCCTGTTTCGAAATTCTAGGAAGTTTTCAGTCGATACTGAACCAAGAGAAGGAATTCATTAGCTTGTAGGTATAGGCTTTTTCAAACGAGTTAATAATGCAAGATACATAGGCAAGCAGGAAGACCGATAAGGATAAAACGTTAAATCAAGAACGAATTGTTTTTGTGCGATTCTTTAACGGTTGAAAAGTATAACATTTACTTTTACGTTGGATAATTGAAAATACTTGGGTCGAGTAATAAAATTTACACGCAAAAATTATTATTACAAGTTCTCAGATAAATCGAGAAAGGAATTAACAAGACGATATCGATAGACGCGATCCAGTCAGTCGTCTTATTTACAAACGTCCGAAGGCCTCGCGTAATCTCGATGAGAATATAGTAAGCAAAAGTACTTTATGTAGGTATATAGGTAAGTATATATATAGTATATACGTACACGTTGTCAGTTGAAATAATCGGTTATAAGAAGTTAAATAAGCAAACGGCAGCGAAGTTAACGAGCAACCGAGCCAGCGAACGTTTCATTGCGAAATGAACGTATATCGTGAGTTCTCTCATCTCGTGAATCCTCTTTCATCTTCTTTTCTCGAAGAGATGAAATAAGTATCGTTCGGTGGATCTAATCTCTCATGACGTTTCACCGGACGTCCACGTCGGCGAACTCGCCATTCTGGATGCCGAGAAACCTCACCCTTACCGAATCAACGACGACAACAAAGACAAAATAACGCCAACGACGACGACGACGACGACGACGATGACGACGACGAGAAGGATGATGATGATGCTGCTGGTGCTGCTGGTGCTGCTGACCGAGCAAACGGATACGCTCGGACACGTTTACGCGCGTTCAGAGATCCTCGCTCGGCAGAGAGTCTCCAGTCTAAATCCACATCCGAGTGCGCGAGAAAACATAGGAAGATTAATGATTTGCGTGACACGAGCTTGGTAAGAGAAAGAGAGAGAAAGAGAGAGAAAGAGAGAGGGAAAGAGAGAGAAAGAGAGAATGGTAGAGTGGGTGAGAGGGGTAACAGGAGTAAGTTCCAAGTGGAGGGGTATAGCGGAATGGAGAGGAGTAAAGAGAGGGGAGGGAAGCCGTTCACACGTTTTACTTCACGAGGAAACCGCGGGGAATGGTTTCTCCTTATTTCTCTTTCTCTTTCTTTATTTTCTTACGACGATACGATGGCCTTTTCTAAGACTTTTCTAAGCTACTCTTGCGATCACCTCGAGGACGAGAACTCGATCGATCGAGCCAACTCTTCGGAAGGTCTTATATTCATAAGAGGAAAGGTTGTAAGAAGAATTTTGGATTCTTTCAACGGTATGCCAGTTATCGATTTTTGCCGTCTCTCTTCTTCTTAGTTCTCTTTTTTCTTTCTTTTTCTTTCTCTTTGTTTTTCCTCTTCTTCTTTCTTTTTTTTTTCTTCTCTTAGATATATGCCCCTTGTTAGAAAGACTTCGAGGAGAGAAGTGCTTGGGAAACTGGATCAAACTTTGTGGTGTGATGGATTGAGAACTCGTGGATAGAATATCGTCGAAGTTATAGTGTACCATACAGGTTCATTTATTGTGCCTTCGTTAGGTACGTCGGTCTTCAGTGGTCGTTGCTGATCTTCTTCAGCTTTTGTTAAGTGGCACGAAATTTGGAACTATTATTATTTATTGTTGTTTAATCTTCGCAAATTACTTTCACTTTCTTTTATATTTAGTATAAAGGATAAAGTATATTGCAATATTTAATTATTTATAATTTTGGTTGTTCTTTGATCGTAAAACGAGAGGAGCAATAACAAGTATTTCCACTCGAGATATTAATTTTTCAATAATTTTATAATCCTAACTGACGTCGGGAGAACGGAAATCCATTTTTGCATAGACCCAGTGCCGAGCAGCCTACCGATATATTTTTAGAATCCTTTTATGTCGTAGCCTCTCTGGAGTCCCGCGGTGAAAGGGTTAGCCTTCGTCGTATCGTCTCCATTGACAATCAGATTGGAAGGCGTAGGGTAAAAGAGTATCTCACCATCTCGCAATATATTTCTCGTCGTCTTTTTATTTAAACGAAAATGAAAAACATGGAAGATATCGGGATCAAAAAAGGAAAGAATCGAAACATTCGTAATTATAACGTAAAACTTTGCATAATTCTTTGTAAGAGTAATTTTATACTGTATAATTACAAACAGTAAACATTTAGATATGCTTTTAGTTTATTGTACAAAGAAAAATAAGATTTTTCTAATAGAATTTATTTGTTTACAAAGAAAATTTGTCAAAGAAAAATATCTGAATTACGAATATCCTTTTACTTTGCAATCGACTAACGAGCCAAATTCAGAAACATTAATAGAGGTTCCTAAAGGATAATAAAACTCGGTAGAAAAATAAATTAACGAAGTTTGTTTGTTTCTTTTTGTCGGATGGAAGGGGAGAGTCATTCTTTGACGACTCACTGACAGAGTCAGTCATTGTCGAAAGAGGTGGACGTCCCTGAATAAGAGAGACCGCTGACACCAGAGAATATTCTTTTCGAGACGAGCGGCATATACGGAATTAGCATGATTTGTATTGGACGTGCCTTTGCATAGCCTATACCTCTATACGTGGTAATATATAAATATATATGTGTACATATATGTATATATATATATATATATATATATATATATATATATATATATAGTTATACCAAAGTCACCGAGTTCGTGGAGTGATCGAAGAGGTGCCATCAGTCACGTGGAGGCGCGAATTCGCCGCTGGATGTACTGTTTACGTTAAAGGGCTCGTTCAACGAAGCTCGTTTTACCAGACTCTATCTCTCTACCCCTTCCTTCTCATTCTATCACGCTACTCCCTTCGTTTTCGTCAGCTTCTTGACGTGACGACGCTTAACTACGGCTTGATCGGCCGAAACGACCCTTCCTCTTAACTTTCTACCACGGCTACGTCTCTCCGCGACATTCTTTTCCATACATTTCAGATATAAATGAGATCGAATTTATCTCTCTTTATATGGCGGCACCTTTCTTGCGTGACGACGCCTAATCGCGTCGCTTTACCTTCGATAATGGAATTCCCAAGCTTTTCCTGACAACATGGGAAGAAATCTATAAGAACGTGGAAATTTTTCTTTTCTTTTTCCTTTCTTTTCATATACAATCGACGACTATTATATTCATTCTCTCAAGTTGGCACTTCTTCTCGAAAAAATCGTCCACTAATTGAGAATATACACGCACACACATATATTTGTGTGTGTGTATGTATATATATTTAAGTAATACAACGTCGTTGGATATAAATACTTTGAATTTGATTGAACATCATAGCCAGAAGATTTCGAGTGTATCTGTCGATTAAAATCAAACACACCGTATATCGGCTTATCGTTCTCAACGTCTTTAACAATCAGTACTAACGAGTAAAAGATTAAACATTATTACAAATAATACTTATCTAATACATTCCCCGGCCCCCTCCCTTTCTCGATAGGGAAAGTCTATACATGCGCTATTAATAAAACAGTTAAAGATTCGTATTCTTAAGATGCGGTATAAAGTCAGGGACTAATGAGAGCCGCGTGTCAGGCTGGAATGTTAATCGGCCGGATTCATCAATCATTGGTATAGCGCGTGAATATAGAACGATGTAATTTACGAAAACTAATCGGATAGCCACGCGTTAGAATCGGAAGGAAAGAAAGAGACGAAGAAGGGTAGTCGGGTGTAAAGAAAAAGAGAAAAATAAAAGAAAAGAAATGAAAAGAAAAGAAAAAAAGGAAACAAGAAAAAACCGATAAAGAGATACAAGAAATACGGAGTAGTTATAAATCATTATCGATATAATTAGCACGATGCAAGAAGGAGTTCGGCCGCAAACCGGACGCGATCAGCTGAGTTTTACACCTCCTCCATCGCTGGACCCAATATTTTTTTTCTTCCTCTTTCTCATTCGAGGAAAGTAGGCCGTTTCCTTTGTCATAAGCCGTGGAACTAGATAACGCTCCTTTTTATTCTTTTTCTTTTTCTTTTTCTTCTTCTTTTTCGAGGACCACCATAACGTTCATCAATTTTCGGCCTCTGGATGCATCGGAGATAAATAATGAATCTCGTTCGTAGATGAAGGTGAACGAAGCATCGGAGATGATGTCCGTGCCGTAGGTCCAGATTCGAAAGAAGGAAACAACGTTTATTATATTAGAGACAAGCACTGTGAGCATCGAGATATAATAAGGAATGAAAAGAAAGATGATATCTAATCAAATATCTATAGACAATTGTTAGGTGTTATAAGACTCGTAGATTACTAATAAAAAGATTAATTAATTATATTTATTAGCCATTTGATTAGTTTCTTTAGCGAATCAACTATACTAATCGAAATAAATTTGTAAGGATAATGAAAAGAAGAATAATTGCAGATACAATTATAAGGTATAGATGCAAACATAAAATGATGACCTTACATCTCAAAATAAATCTCATATCGAACAGGAAGAAGAGGACGAAGCTAGAGATGAGCGCCCCTGAGCTATAATATTAATGATGACTCGCTCTTGCTCGCTCGTCGTATCCCAAAGAGAAGCCAGTTTACGCTGTTTGTCCTCCCGTGTCCTCTATCTGCGGACACGTATGCAGTTTTCAGTTAATCCTTTCGATCCTTCTCGTTGAGATTGCTTGCCGAGTTTACGCGCACTCACGCCTATCTTCTTCGCATGGCTGTCATCGTATCGTTTCCGTCGATATGGCGACTTGTCTTGTTCATGTTATTTCTTCAAAAAAGGGAATTTCTTATTGACTGGTTTGATTGTGAAAATTTCGTGATAAAAATTGATAAACAGCAAGAAAAGTATAGTGCCGCATTTTTTGGGGGAGGGGGAATAAATAAATTTTATCGTACAGGGGGGGGAATAAATAAATTTAAGCTATAAATTTTAAATATATTTTCAAAAATGACATATATATATATACATCTTATTTATGATAAAGTAGAAATGAAGAAACTGTGCTGATCGACGAAAAAGTGGAGATTATAAAAAAACAGTTCTCCGTCCTCCCTTCACCCTCCCGAAAGAAATCTACGTCCGTAGCGATTTTTACTAACATCTGCGGTAGATTTACCAACTTTTCTTTTCCTTTAAAAAATGATCGTCCAACACGATTAATATCTGTCCACGAAATCCGAAAGACGAAGAAAATGGGAAAATGGTCGAAACTGTTAAAATGGTTCCGCCGGTTGCCACGCCACTTCTGAGCAGCTGAAGGCGCAATCCGGCCCAGCCCTCTTGCCTGTTAGAAGTCCACCGCTTCGGTCATGTGGAAAAATAATTACTAATGTCGGACGAAAAAAATGTCGGAGTCCTCGGGAAAACATGAAAGTATAATAATTGTGTCGATTGAAAAATTACGATAAATAGAATTTTAGTTTCAAAATTGGTTAAACGTGCGTTTAGAAGGAATTACTTATGTAAAAATAATCACACCTTTGTAAACTATTTATTCTCATCTTCAATAAAACAATAAAACTAGATATATATATTTGAAAACAGTATACACGCGCAATACTTGGAGCAAATCATTTCGATATTAGAATAAATCAAATTAAACATTTTTTCTTTTGTTTTAAGTAAAAACAAATTTTCAATTTTAACGATTGATATCATCTGTTATATAAGTAAGTATTGTAAAAGATAGTTTTGAGAGATGCTCGAAAAAGATCTAACACCGTATACAACGTGAAAACGTAGTGGAAGAAAATAGTGAAGCCGCCATTCTCCGGCAATATGGCGGTAGAAGAACGGTGCGCGTCTTCGGAAGATGCGAGAACGATGCAGGCACCAAGGCGTATCCCGCGGGGAAGATGGCCGTGGCCCTGGCCACCTGCTGCCACTTTGATTTTGCCGCTGGAATCTCATTTAGCAGTGTAATCCCCGTGTTCATTGACGATGGATCGGCCGTCCACGAGGCATTGTAGGTGTACTGAAACATTTCGTACCTTCTAATATATCATCGATCGCCGCTAGACGGAAGATCGAGCACGATTAACGGGCGTAAAAATATTCTTATTGTAAGGTAGATCCGTATCAAGCGATAAATATGTACACACATACATACGTACGTACAGACTCATATAAATTATAGTACTTTCCAAGCTTTAAGAAGTTTTTCATTCTTTTATTCTTTTATTGGATGAAGTAATACGTTTCCTCTCAAACATATAGTAGAGGTTAAGATGACGAATATTTTTTATTATCCGATTCGTCGTTCACTTCCGAATAAAGCTTCCATTGTAATTATAATTCTTGACTAATGATCTTAAAAGACTTAACTAAAACAGAATTCTCAGGAAATCTCTACAAAGACTAAAACGTTGTCGAGGATTTTGTTCTTCAAAAGAGAAAGAGAGAGAGACAGAATGAAATTAAGTTCCGGAAGGACGTCAATTAATATGCCTGATAATTATCATTCTCAACGAAGCCGACTGCTCTTCTTCTTCTTCTTCTTCTTCTTCCTCTTCTTCTTCTTGTTGCTTGTATTCGATACCATGTTCGCTGGTTACCGTGTTTACACAGGGAGACCGCAATTAATAATTCTGATAATGTGTCAAGTAGTACATTATCTTATTTAATTTGTAACTCGTTCGAACGACAAAGAAGAAGAGGAAGAAGAAGACAACGAAGAATAATAAGAATAAAAGGAGGAGGAGGAGGAAGAAGAATAAGAATAAAAATAAGAATAAGAATAAGAAGCTCGAACGTCGAGGAATCTCGATTTCCGCGGTGAAGACAATGATTCGAGCTTTCCTCTGCCTTCCTACAGGCCGTGCGATGAATAGTCCGCTGATTGTTTGCGCCGCGTCACGGTTTCGGAGTCGCGTTTAATTCAATTTGTGAAGTGACTTACGGTGTCTGCCATTAGTCATCGTACGGCGTGCGCCTCGTCGTAGCTTGCCGGCCGTGCTTCTTACTTTTCAGAGCCTCACCGAATCGCCAAGTGGAAGTAGAATGAGCCGTCGAGAAAGAGGTGAAAAGAGGGAGTCCGAGAGAGAGAGAGAGAGAGAGAGAGAGAGAGAGAGAGAGATAGTGAGAGGAGTCTCCTGAGAAAAGGGTATACCTTTGAGAGTCACTTAGATCCAAGCCGCCCTGGACGACCGGTTGATTATGGTTCCAGCACTGCCTGAACGTTATCGCTACGAGAATGGTCCTCATCAGGTGAATCGACCGCAAATGGTAGCGGCATAATAAGTACCATTATTATCGGGAACTCTGTTATACATGCGCTTCGTCGATACGCGATGCCGACCGACGGCTCCCCAGAAAACCAGGAGGCAAGACAGCCTTTTTTCTTTTTCATCTCTTTTTTTCTTTTCCTGTTCGAAGGGTCGACGGATAAGACGAAAGAGGACGCGTTTCAAACATCGTTTCTTTCAAGTAGTCACGGTACATTCGAAACGGACGAGTTTCTCGTGGCAGGTAAAGCCTACGTCTATCGAGCAGCTCGTACTTTTTTGTAGTTTTACTTTTATTTTATGAGGAAGTAGGTATCTATATGTTACTTGTACTTTGAAATTATCGTGTTGTTACACATGATGGATGGTAAGAATTTTTTTTCGTGTTAAGTAGTATGGACTGAGGTTAGTTAGAAAGAAAGAAAGAGAGAGAGAGAGAGAGAGAGAGAGAGAGAGAGAGAGAGAGAGAGAGAGAGAGGAAGAAAATAAAAGGATATAAAAATCTAAAAAAAATATTTACGGTCATTAGTAGTACGAAACTTGTCTACCTACGAGAAAATTCGTGCTAAATACGAAGGTATTCGTAGATAATAAAATATGGACACATAATTATAGTTATTACGATGGTATTACGTATATATCGACTTACGAGTGGGAAGCTGTAAGCAGCAACGAACGAGACTGGAAAAAATGTCTTGCTTGTAAAAATGTTTGCCCAGCAGTATATTTATTGACTTACGTAATTGGATATCTTGCCTAATGCAATTAACGAAGCAACGAAAGTCGAGAAAATTGATCTCGGTCATGGATATTCGATTGGTGACGGCCACCATTGATCGCAAATAACTTCGAGGATCGTTATCATCGTCTCGTTCCAAGCGAATAAACGTGGAAGAGCGAAGATAAGAAAGAGAGGAAGAGATGCAAGAGAAAGGAGAAGCAAGAGCAGTAAAACGAACGGAGAAAGTAACCGTAAGAGCGTCGAACGTACTACGGATGATGATGACCAAGCATATTTCACCGAAAGTCTAGACTTCCAGCTCGAGCCCTAAGCTACGAATGCTTCAACGGTGCTTAGAGTAGGTAATACTCAGTAATTAGAATGAACTTATTATTAAGGCACTTAATCGTTTCTTTGATCCCTTTCGATTGCTCTGTCACATCGCTGTTCTTTTGTCATTTAAAAGTCAATTCATCATAAAGTTTTCAAGACTATAGTCATCATATAATTTCTAAAGAAAACAAATAGAAAAAAGGAAAATAGATTAATTTAATTCGATTAAAAACATATACTTGATGCATTAATAGATATCAGAATATCTGAAGTTACCTAACTGCATATCCATTATGTCAGGTAAGAATTAGATCGCACATAGACGATACTAGAGATTCATTCTCATTAATTCTCGTTTTGTAATGACGTACCTGACATATCGTAGCAAAGCTCGTGCTTTCCAACGAACACATTTTAACAACGATATGATAACTCGTATGCGTGGTAAAGAAAAATTTCTACCAGGACGAAATTAAAATTGTCGACTTATACGAACGAAAAGACGTGTCGAAAAAGGAAGACGACGAGTTCGCGAAGTGAAAGTAGAAAGCTCGGGAGAGCACGAGCAAATGTGCGTAAGTAAAAAATTGCTATAAAAATTACACCAATCGATACGGTAATAAACAAAAGAAATACTGAGATTTCTGTACATATACATATTAAAATAATATATATATATATACAAACATATATATAAAGTTTGAAATTACATAATAGCATTTCTCGATAGCAAGAACCGAATCGTTCGTCCGTTCCTCAATCGAGAATTTTCTCCGCTCAATGATCAATAATATAACTTTTCGTCTTATCTATCGTGAACCATATGAAACCTAGAGATAATTATACGTTCATGCTTATAGACAAATTCTCGTGGCAGGGCCACCCGGTATTATCTCTTCGGTCCTGTTACGTGCAGATGAAGCCGACCGCGAAGAGGGGAAGAAAAGGAAGAAAGAGAAATAATAAGAACAAGAAAGTATGATCTATCGAAGGAAGGAGTACGAGGAAGATGATGAACATGAGAGGTATGAGTTATCGAACGAAAGGGAAGAAGGAAGAGGAAGGAAAAAAGGAGGAAGATAGAATGCAATGTGTAGGAAGATGCGCGAAGGTGGATGGTAGTGGATGGAGTTGAGAGAAAGAGAAAGAGAAAGAGAGAAAGGGAAGGAGAAAGAGAAAGAAAGGGAGAATGGAAGAAAGGAGAAAAGAAATGAAAGGCTGTCAGAGGAAAGGAGAGAAAGAAGAGAGAAAGAGCTTGGAGGGTATTAGCCGGTCTGAAGGGTGGATGCGAAGAAAGAGAGTTCCCTCTTTCTTATATATTTTTTCTTGTATTCTCCGCCGTTCCTTGGGAAAAGTTTGTTGTTTGAAGCAGCGCTCTGGCTCTCGCGATCATTAATCATGCCAAGTTTTGGTTTGACTAGCAGCAGCCCTGGCATAGCTCTCTTTCTCTCTCTCCCTCTCTCTTTCTCTCTCTTACTCGCGTTCTCTCTCTCTCTCTCTCTCTCTCTCTCTCTCTCTCTCTCTCTCTCTCTCTCTTTCTCTCTACGATGTGCGCGCGAGCACATGGCCGCTCTTTTCCGACTCTCTGCACTTCTCTCTCCCAGTTTTCGTTCCTGTTACGTCGGCTTCCTTCGGCAACGCCAACCTCGAAGCGTTACATGGGGAAGAGAAAGAGGGTTGTCGGGAGGGCAGAAAAGGAAGGCTTGCTTCGTTTCTACCCCTCACCCCAATTCCCCAATCTCCTTCTGCCTTTCCAGACCCTTCTACGTTCCCCCATCCGTAGGAGGGCGCAGGCTATTCGGGAATATCATAGAGGGGTGCCACCATAGAAAAGGAACCACCATCCTCTTTTACCCCTCCATTTCTTTCTCTTTCTCTCTTTTTTACTCTTTCTCTACTTTCACGAAAAAAGCACGAAAAGAAGGCATTTCTTCCTATGTATTCTATCGGAGTACCGTATAAGCCCTTTCTATGAAGTAATAATAGATTTTCAAAGCTTTCTCCTCGACTTTTCGCGTGGCTTCCAGTCGAAAAATCAAATTGTCTTCGTTACGAAGGGATTTTTACAAATTCTTAGAAGCCTACTTCGCAATTTTCGATACCGAAAAACCGTCCAACTTGGGACGGTTTAAAATTATTCGTTATTAAAATCTTTTCAAACAAGTATCTCAATTTCGACGTATTGTTCTATTTTGAAAAAAATCGTGACTTACTCTTAAATCAAGCTTACCTTACGTAAGAACGATCATTTGAGAAAAAAGTTCAAAGAAGTCTCTTTTAAAGCAGCATGCATTCAGGTATGGTAAAATCCAGTACGAAACAAGAATCAAGATCGTTTAAAGATCTAACGATCTCGAATTTGATCTCGATTTCCATGAAGAGAAATTTTAAAGCACATATTCCGAACGTTGCTTGTACGTATTTACATGCACGCATATATACACATATTCACATAGAAGATATCGAGAACGGGTGGAAGGAGGCAAAGGCTGTACCTGTGGATTGGTAACTCGAAAGTTAGGGTCCCGCGCTGCAGTTGATTAACGATGTGAGCGTCCAGGTCGAGGTGGGTGGCGCATGCCTTTGTGACAGGACGCCCGTTCCTCCGCTCCACCGACATCGCCACCGTTGCTATCACGGATTATTATAACTCGTAGGTTTCATCTCGTACTAGCCATTCGTCGTCCGGTTTCGACTCGGACATCGATGCGCTCACCGGTTATCGTCACGTTCGTATAGACTCTCTCGAACGATCATCCAGCCCACCTCCTTCGACGATGCTCGATCAAAGACCGATCGATAGAGGATCGATCGTTCCGCTGGCACACGTCGATGATTTCTGACTTAAAATCTTTTTTGTTATCTCTTCAGCACTCTCTATTTCTTATTTCGGTTCTTCGAGTTTGTTCTATAAAAGGAACCGAAGTCTCTTCGTGATTCAAAAATTTATTGTGTTAATGATTTAGTCGTTTAAGTTTGATATTATTCTTTTCTAGGATATAATCGTACGACTTGATTCATAGATATATCTATTTGTTATATGTATATTAGAAAAGATAGGATAGAGAATATTGGCATGGATGAAAACGATGAGTTTAAAGGGACAACAGGGACAAAGATCGGTGAACTCTTATTTAATTTTCCTCTTGGATCTATTCGAACGTAATATTGGGACGCGAGAGGCTCGTATAAATGCGCATTTTATTAAGGTACGGTGCTGCGTGAATAAAGGATCAAGCTGGGTTCTTCTATTTGAGGGGGTTATTCCCTTTTTGTTACCGTCGACGGGTTTTCGTGACCACGAGAGCCAAAGGGAAGTTCTCTATGCGTCTCGATCTGCTTGAAAAAGAACCAATCAGCGTTCCTCCCTCTTGCACCCTGCAATCCGCAGCCACGCCTGCCAATATAGGGTACGTACCCTTGTCAGATCGACCCTTATCCTTTCTACCCGCCTCTCTCTTCCTTTCTCCTTTTCTCTCTCAAGGTAAAACTGGACTAAACTCATTTCGCAAAATGGACTCTCCTTAGCCAGTTGTTTTCATCCCGGATACTCGATTCATCCACCATATTTCCGATCTGATTTTTGTAAAAGTAAAATTATTGAAAGCTATTAAAAGAAATAAATTTTTTTTTTGCAACAATATACAAGCGAATAATTGCAGAGAACATGTTTATCTACTCTTCGATATCTCCATTTAGGAAATATCTTTCTCTAATGTTAGCGAATTGTTTAGAAATTTGATTGACGTCCTTGAATGATTAATTAGATGTTCTAACTCTATATATAACTATATATACATATATATATATACATTTATATACATATATATATATATTTAATTATTTACCATGTAATATTTATTGAACGGCTGCTATATGCAGATATATTTAGTTATCCATAATTAATTCGAACACTCATCGTTACATCATTAATTGCGTATGTAGAACTTTAAATATTAAAACATTTAAAAATCGTAATAAAATCCTTTATTGTTTATTTTATTTTCACGAACGATTAAGATCAAGATTAAAATTGTTAACTTATTTATCAGAGTTTAAGTATAGTATTATACAAACACATTGACAAATAATCACGTTTGTCCCTACGCTTTCATAATTATCTTCTACTCTAGAGAAGAAGAGACAACGAGTAACAATTCTCTTTGATAATGTCGTTCAACATCGTGAGGGCTACGAAAGAGAGAAAACTTGGAAAGAGGGACAACAAAGTTTTCAGGCTGACGGAGACTGGAGACTAGAGGGTGACTGGCGCGATTGCAAGCCTCTAGATGGGTGATTGATTCACTTTGAATGATTAAAGAACGCGATGGAACGAGGGAGATGAAAAAGAGAGAAAGAGAGAGAGAGAGAGAGAGAGAGAGACAGAGAAAGAGAGATGGACGCAGAATAATAGCATTCGATAGACTCATCAAACTTTCTGAAAAAAACTTAAGATCGGTTCGTAGTTAAGATGGATCAGCGACAGACCTAAGTTCTTGTCATCTTATAGACATTCATAAAATTATATTGCTGAGACTTAACAATAGTTAATCTTCACGGTTCTCTCTCTTTCTCTCTCTCTCTCGCTGTCTCTATCTTCATCTATCTCTAACTTTCATTCTTCTTTTTTTCTTTCTACCTTTCTCTTTCTCAGTGTATTTCAATTCTATATGTCTAAAACTAAAATTGACTTAATTAAAATTAATATATAATATTATCATAGAACCGGATAATCTTCATAATTTTTCCTCCATTTCCGTACCTTCTTTTTATTGCACTTCGTATTGTCGTACTAAGCTTATTTACTACAAAATCTTTGTAAAAAGATCTTGACCTTAATTTAGAATAGGGAAACCAACCGAGGCTTTCCATTTTACCGTCTTATCTTAAGAAGTTTATTGAATATGTTGGAAAGTAAAGGATTAACTTAACATGGATCCACAAAAGGAAAGGAACATGTAAAGAATTTTCTTACTGTCTTCTCTAGAGAAATTTGTATAATTTATAACTCATAAATAATGGGAAACAGTAATCTGGCGGAACCAAATTTCATTGTGACATCAATTGCTATGGGTACAATGTTTGTAAGAGATAGACACGGTAGCCAGGAATGGCCATATAACTAAAGGGTTTGACTGTAAAACCACGGTAGTCAAAGGGTTATAGCCAGTTTTGATTTATTACACTGCGAATCGAATTTTTTCACAAAGCTACGAAGTATTCTACACGAGTCTAATTTGCAAATCAGCGGGTGGTAAAGATGGGCAGGGATGTAAAAGGTCACGTAAATAGGTCAGGAACGGTTTTGCTCTTTCAGCATTGTACGATTGCAGTTGTAGCATTGGATGAACGTCGAGAAACGTGATGTATCGACGCGAGTACGAACTATCGATTATTTCGAACGTTCAATTTTTTGTTGTTTTCATTTTTTATTATTTTTTTCATTTTCACAATTTGTAGACATTTCATCGGTGAAAATCGAACGAAAAGATTTAATAAGCAATGATAATTGAATTTTTTGTAACGATAAAATTAGATAGATTTTTACAACGA
Organism: Vespula pensylvanica; assembly: GCF_014466175.1. Taxonomy (NCBI): domain Eukaryota; kingdom Metazoa; phylum Arthropoda; class Insecta; order Hymenoptera; family Vespidae; genus Vespula; species Vespula pensylvanica. Next base: position 6,629,386 of record NC_057688.1, read on the forward strand.
AACTGAAAAAAGTCTCTAATTGTCTCGAAGAAAGAAATATGTTACTTAGAAACGAAAGAATCGAGATAGGGACTGTAGCGAACTGTTGTAGTATTTCTTCGGTATCCACATAGAAGGAAAATAATGAAGATAAAGTTAGCGAACTGGCAAGTCGACGACGAGTAGATCATAAATCGCTTGCGCTCGCGCTCACAGACGAAGTGCAGCGCGCGAAGCGACCAGATTGTTGCTAGATGCAGCAACGAGTCGAGTATCACGAAAGAGGGAGAAGTGGAAGATAGCGGTACCGCTTAACGGAGGGTTATTGTGCTGCCATCGGTTACGGCTCATCAGCTGCCGTAACTCCTATCTTTGCCTTCTTCGCTCGGAGCATAGAAAGGTCCCAAGGCGCCAACTACACAACCTGTTCCGCCTTCTTCGTGTTCCCACCTCTTTCAACCTTGTCTTCTTTTCGTGCTTACCTTGCTTCTATCTTTTGCCGACTCCTCTGATACCCGTAAATCCTCAAATTAACAGTGAAACCTGCAAATTGCCGTACTACGGTCCAACCCACGCAACCTAGTCACCATGACTTTTTTTGTGTTGTCCAATCCTCATTGGGGAATTGAGTTGCACCCTGTTTCTTCAGTCGCCATCTTTTTCCTGAACGAACGTTCAAACTCCGTTAAACTTGTACATCCATTTAGATATTAAAAATGTGACACGTTATATAGAAACGACATCAATCTCTGCATGACGTTAATTCAAGTTTGTAATATAACGAAATGGTTCAAAAAGCTATGATACGTGAACTTTAAAAGATATCCCGTTGATTAGCATTCCAGACGAAAGAACGAGGTAACGAGGTAAAGGTCGTCTTCTACCCATGACCTCGACAATTACCATTTGACGTCCTTCGTTCTTTTGCTACTTACCAAAGCAGTTTGCATACGCCAAGTATGTTTCTCTATTGTTCCTTGAAAAAGGGTTAGTCCCCTTTAGTCGAGTCACGTAGAGTGGGTCACATCTTTTAAGGTAATTACTCGAAAACTTTCTGCATATCCTTGAATTCGAAGCGGGTTTAACGTTCGAAAAGAATATTTGATGAAGTAGAGCTAGGTATCTATCATAAAGATCTCAGGGAAATCAGAATATATTAAAAAGAAGAACAAAATTGATCCGTATATTCTAACATTTACGTATATTCTGTCACTCCAGATAACATGGTTAACTTAATGACTGTTGTTCGCAAGTTCTCTGAACTCACAAAGGAATATCGAAAGAGTCAAGCTAGTAGCGTTTAGAAATAGACAAAAAAGAGAAGGTTATAGTAGGCGGAGAAAGAAAGGAGGTAACGGGGTTAATGTTTTTCACTGTGCAAAATTATTTTGAAAGGGACGACACTTTGAGGACAATGAAAGTTTGGTATACACGAAAAATGTTCGAACATTGTCCGAAAATGGTCGTCTAGGATCCCTGTACCAATGTCTCTGACCCAAATACGTTTTCAAAACTAATTGTTTCTTCGCGAAGGGAACTCCAACGTTAGCTCACTTGGCATCTCCTTGGATCTAGTGTTCTGAAAAGTCAGGGGCTGCACGAGCCGTTTCCGAAAACGGAGATACGAACCACTTGGAAGTCCGTCGTTGGCCTAGAGGTAAGTGCAAAGGGATGTCCTGAACGTGCGCCTCAGTGAGTAAGAGAGAGAAAAATAGAAGGAGATAGAAAGAGAGAGAGAGGGAGGGAGAGAGAGAGAGAACGAGGTAACGTGAGGTTAAGATTAATGGATTTGCATTGTCGGCATTTTTTCAAGCGTTTTAGGAGCACTTTTGAGCCAAGAGTAGGATTCATTTTTCAAAAAGTCCGCTCCGTATGGGAAGTCCGACCGAAAATCGCAATCGATTCGCCTCACCCTAATGGTTCCGAATTAAACCGTGTTGCTCTTACATGCAGGTAAGTCACACACGACTAAAAAATACCTAGGTATCTCGTGTCGAGGCGACCTTATTGGATAGAGAATCGTTATTGATAGTTTCTTTTCTATGTCGTCTGGTCTAACTCGAAACTTTCTTAAAACATTACAAAAGATGCGTTAACATGTTTATACGATGATTGTAAATGGTAGGATATCGATAAGAAATGAACGACAAATTAACAACAAACTATCGTCCAATCTATACCTAACCGATATTTACAATATCAATTAGTCATATCTCCGATATATAATACACGATGCACAAAAGAAATATCCCAAAAGATGAACAGTTCAGTTGAACGAATTGAAACTGTGAGGATCAAAACGACACTCTTATGAGTCTCACGAGAGTCTCGGTCACACTTGCCTTATAATCTCGTATGCTTCTGAACTTGTTCGAAGAAAGGTGTCAGGATTGTCAAGGAGGATCGGCCGCTAACGACTTCCCGGCAGAGAAGCGACGAGTCACTCACGACGACGACAACGAGGACTCTCTCTCTCTCTCTCTCTTTCTCTTTCTCTTTCTCTTTCTCTTTCTCTCTTTCTTTCTCTCTATATATCTATCTCTCTCACTTTATTTCTTTAACGCAAAGAACAAGACTTTTCTCGATTGCAATTTTTCTGTAAGCATACTTTGAAGAGTCCTTTCAATGAATGTGCTAGAAAAACGCATGTGTATGCAAATTGCTTTGGCGCTGGGGTTGAGTGGTAATTGCTCGTTGGGTCAGCTCGTTCAAAGGTGAATGCTGACGACGTTACCACCGTTCGAAGAGCGATAATTACCACGCTCCTGGTAGGCCCTCTTGCCTCGTTTCTTCTACGTATCTTCCTCCACGTATTCTTCTTTTTCATCTTCCTTCGTACGTTGTAAGTGGGACTACCGTTTGCTGGCACAAGCATCGACATTCTCTTTCTCTCTCTCTCTCTGTCTTTCTCTGTCTTTCTCTTTCTCTCTTTCTTTCTTTCTCTTTCTTTCTGTCTGTCTGTCTCTCTCTCTCTCTCTCTCTCTCTCTCTCTCTCTTTCTCTCTTTTTCTCTGTCTCTTTCTCTCTCTTTCTTTCTCACGTAGACGCAGCTGACACTTTCACTCGTGCCATGCTTATCTCGCGACGGACTTTGCGAGCTGCTGGTTTTGCTGCTTGCTGATGGTCGTTCGATGAACGATGTCATGTACCTTCCTGTCGTCGCTTCTGTCATTCCGTAAATTGCATTTTTCTCACTTCCTCAACGGTTCCTCTCACTTTTTTACGCATCCCATCAACCGCCAGGACTATTCATCGAACCCGTTGACGCCATCGAGACTTTCAATATTTCTTTGTTTCATTAACGTTCTCTGTAATTTCGTTTCAAGGTAATAATGATTTTCAGTCCTCTCAGTGACATTGTTAATTTAAAATTTTTCCGATAACGGATAAAATGTGCTTTCAATTTGTACACCATTCGTTTTAAGTGGAATATAAATAATTTTTAACATGGTTTTTACGCACACGAGAGCGCGCGCACTCTTCACACACAAGTCCTTTATAACTTCACTCGGCGAAGCGATCTCTTTTCGCAAGACTTTCTTCGTACCTCAGGTATCAGAGATACGTAGGATATTCCCAGAGGGATGTGGCTCCCCTTTCGTGTCGGCAAACGTGATCTCGTGACTCAGCGATGTCGTGAAATCGAATCTCCGGGGACTCATGCTTCTCGCCACAGACGCGTCCGCTGCCAACGCCTCGATCTCCAATATAATATGAAAGTAGGTATTTTGAATTTTTCGCGAATTAAACGAGCCGTAACGAGCCACGCCTAGCTGTAGCTTCGTGCTTTCCTACATTCCTCTTTAAAGATCGATTTACTAATATTTTGATATCTTTGAGATTGGAACGAATGCTGACGTGAACGATCGGTCCCAAATGATTTAAATTTTTCGATGGAAAATAAGCTTTCGATAAACTTCAAAATATCTTTATACTGATTTAAACACGATAGGAACAGAATAGATTATAACATTTGCTGCAAGAAGATTTTATTCGCGATAGTTGAATATAAATTATCATTCGAATGTGATAAGTGTTATAATATAACAATAATAAATTAACAAAAATTACAGTAGTATCATTTGATCGGTCATACTACTCGTAACATAAATATCTTATAGATTTCTGATCAAGCTCAAATATAACTCGAATGTCGTTTCATTCCTCCTTAAAATATCTCTTCCTACTGGTACGCAGAAAACTGTGCAGCAATTTACTATCTCTACCAAGCAACAATTAATCAGCGAAGTCCTACCTCACTAAAAATAATACCCTAATCGTAGATTCGCAAAACTTCAATATCAGAAACGTTGCTTCCTTTCATAAGCGATCAACAAGTTGAATATAACTGAAACCCCGTTAATAAAGCGATGAAAGTGATAAATCGCGACGCAAGCCTCCTCGTCTGCCCCCTCCCAACTACCCCCTACACCCTCCACCCTCTCACCGAGCACCGTATTGCGTTATTAAAACTTTACTAATGGGCAATAATAAGCACTGCCGCTCCGAGATTGATATTAAATCATAAACTGGCTCGTTACCATTTATCATTATCACGATACGGGCCATTGCCGTAGGCCTTGACTTTTTTAACTCTTATTTTTTTGCAGATTTCTGTTGAATTTTGACGAGCACTATGTATAGGTACTTCAAAGTGTATCCTTCTAAACCGTTTTCCACTAATTGCATATGAACGGAATTCACATTTTTCTTCATTCTACTTTCTTCTTCTCGAATAGCCAAAGTTCTATTTTCCAATTTCAGTAGAACGAAATCAGAACGATACGAGAATCAGAGAAGATAAAAAATTAAGTAAAATATTTTCTGGGAGAAATTTCTTCGAAATTATATATATATTTTTTTTCTTAGATGTCAGATAACAGCTTAGAAACTCAAAAGTTTCCCCCAACGATAAGGTAGTGTACACTCGTAAGAAGCCGGTAGGCTCTCATGGGTGATCTCACGATAATCGTCATCCTGAAGATCACATTCGTTCGGTAGCAAGGAGAAATAGGATGAGAAGGAATAGAGGGAAGAGAGTGGGAGTTGGATAGAAAGGGAGGCAGACGTCGTGACGACTAAGCTCTCGCGCTTCCAAGGGTGGGCTGTGGGTGTAAAAGGGGGTGTCATGCCGGCGGACCGGGAAAAGTGATTGATTGTGTTTCGCCGGAAGAGAAGAGGAGAAGGATCGTTGCGGAGAGAGAAAGAGAAAGAGAGAGAGAGAGAAAGAGAGAGAGAGAAAGAGAGAGAGAGAGAGAGAGAGAGAATTGCTGAAGCAAGACAGAAAGAAAGAAAGACAGAGACAAGAAGGGATGGAGGATGGACGGTGATGGAGGTGGTGGAGGTGGTGGAACTGATGGTGGTAGTGGTGGTGGCGAGGAAAAGGAGAAGGATAGAAGTTCGTGAGCGTCGACGGTGATAGAGACGAAGAGGTCGAGCCGCAAAACGAGGAGACAACGTCCAATCCCACCTTCTCTCGAGCTACCCCTCGAAAGCACCCCCTCTAACTCTTCGCATCGACTACGTCGTCGGACGTAGACCGAAGAAGAGCTTCTCTCTCGCAGATTCCACTCGAACCGTCATCCCCCGGTTTCTCTTCTCGAGGGAGCCGCATGAAGTAGCCATAAGAAAAATAGAAATACGCCGAGCGACGTATACGCCGAGCAAAGGAAAAACTCAGTCGTGAGAAGAGCCAGCAGAAAAAGCAGGTGACGTGCTCTTAGCCCTTCCTGAATTGCCACTCGTTTCTTTCTTCTTATATTTTTCTTCTTTTTCTTTTATTGTCCTGGAAAATGGCAAAACGTTGCCCTTGTTATCTCGTCTTAGCGACCGATCGATAAAAGTCGTTTTTTTCGACTGATGGAAATAAGCGAATATTGATAAAACGACAAACTATAAGTAAATACGTACAATCTCTTTTCTTTTTTTTCCTTTCTTTTTTTTTGTATGTCAGTCAAATCATGCGCAATAGTAAAAACAAGTAGGATAGATTTTGACCTCGTTCAGAAACGTAATAGATTACAGTTAGCCGATAAGATAAAGAAAATACGAGAAGCGAGGAAAACGCGTGCAACTCGCAGTACCGTTTACTTACATCCTGTAAGGATTCTACCTAACTGAGAAAGAGAGAGAGAGAGAGAGGGGAAGAGAGAGAAAGAGAGAGACTCTGAGCGCCGGCGGCAGCAACTACGGCACGCTGCATTGTCGTGTCTCGGCAAAACACAGTGAGTGTGCTCTTTGTGTAATGACTCGGCACTTTATATCCTTCACACTTCGCAGCTGATCACAAGTAGACGTACTTGACCGAGTGCGTCGGGACACTTGTAGAGCACTAATATAAACAAAGTACGACCGACTGAAGGATCCATTACTTTCAATTTGCCTGACGTCAGCCGCCTTATGCAATAAATATTGCCGAATACGCGAACATCGCACCTCCCTCTCGTTCCTATCTATCGATTATATCGAAAGCGCCGATGGGAACTATCTACGATTGAACAGTATGAACATTTAACTCAAAATTAATGAACAAATGTTCTTTTCCTACTTTAATATAACGATATGATTCTTTGAAGAATACATACATGTACTTACAGTTGATATAAAAAAGAAAACAAAAAAAGAATTAAAGAGAAGTTGACGAATAATATGTACCTATAATTGATACAAAAGTAGAAACGGAGCTATCGAAGAAACATTGATATTTTGACAAGAGTACGAATCAAAATAAAACGAGATACGAGCTAAATCATAGATCGATAAAAATAAGGGGTAGTCATCGATGGTATCGAAAAAGAGCTGGAATATCTGAAGTTTTCGCGAAGAGTACGAGCTCAAGGATTTCGCGAGCGAAACGGACGAAGCGTACGAGCGAAGGCGGGTTAAGATGATCCGTAGGAGTGACTCCCGTGGTAGTTAGGCCGGAGTATGTCCCATAAGGGCACAAGATCCACGGCTTCCGTGGCAGGGGTTGGTCTCGTGCTTCAACGGAGTGGGGGTTGACGGTCGTAGCGTGTAAGGTAGGGGTAACTAGAGGGGCGGTAGGAAGAGGGAGGGACGCGTCAGCTCGGAGTCAGCCGGCCGAAGAGGAGCTGGAGGGAGCACCGAGAACCGAGGCGAACTTGCCAGACGAGTTTCTGCCGAGGCCCGACGAGGAGACACGAGCACAGCGGACACGTCGTCGTACTTACGTCCAATGGACACGACACTCAGACGCAACGTAGACGAGATTGAACGTTTCGTGGACTTGGTTCAAGCTAACTGTGTTAGGCTTTAGCGTTGTTGGTAGTGAACGTTGATCGTGCTTACGCAAGAACGTATATTTATATACCTGCGTCCTCTATATCTGTGTAAGAAGTAAATCGTGTAATCGAGAATATCTTGAAGTTGATATTTGGATCGGATTCGAAGAATATTTCTTGCGTCCATTCATCCTAGTTTCTCTGATCGGTAAAAGAAGAATTAACGAAAGAAAAAAGAAAAAGGAAATACGATAAAGAAAGGACGAATCTACGGTCGAAGAGGAGAGAGAAGGAAGAAGTTGTAGCACCTGCCGCAGTCGGTCTCTGGCGGCGCCACTCACGTGTTGCATGCGTGCCGGGCTATCCATCATGGTCGCGGACGCGAACCGGCTCTGATTGGTCGAACAGAGCTCACGTGGTATGGTAATTGAGCCCCGGTGGGCGGGAAGGAGCAAAAGGGGCCGCGGTGGAGCCGCTTCGCGGAGGATCTCAAAAGTGGCGGTAGGAGAGGAGAGGATAAGCCGCTGTCCATCGGGAGTCCGGTGCTGCTCTTCGCGGCCTCGCTCTTTTCGCTTTTTTCTTATCTACCTCTATCTCTTTTTCTCTTTCTCTTTTTCCATCTTCTTTCTTCCCTTCTCACCGTTCCTCAAAACCCTGTCCCCTTCCCTTCACCTTTTTCCAATCGTGGAAAGGGACATAGACATCTCTCTCTCTTTCTCTCTCTCTTTCTCTCTCTCTCTCTCTCTCTGTTATTCCTTATCTCTCTTTCTTTCTCCTCCTGCTCTTTCTTTTTTCTTTTTTTCAAGGCAGACAAGTAAGGAGAATGTATCGCGGTGAAGTGGTCAATGTGCAGTCGTGAAAATGTGCTCCACGTTTGAATGAAACGTTCTTAACGAAACTGAGTTGAGTGTTAGAAGAGACAGGACTAGTTTACTCTGTGAATATGTGCATGGAAATGCAGATGTCCTCGTAAAAGAGATAACATGTTGCTGTGAGAAAACATAATGACGTTGTCACTAAGACGCTCGGTATAAGGAACTCGTACGTTGATTGTGAACCCTGTTAAAGGGAATAGAAGCTGTTTGAGAAGAAGGGAGAGAAAGAGAAAAAGAGAGGAAGAGGGGACAAGAGGAAGAGTGAGAAAGAGAAATTGAGAAGGAGAGAAAATGAGCTCCTTCCTGATGAATCCATCCGCCGGCGGTGGCTATCATCACCATCATCAGCACCAACAGCCGGCGGGTAGTCATCATCTAGCTGCTAGTTCGGTCATGGTCGATCCGAAGTTTCCACCGAGCGAAGAATACAGTCAGAGTAACTACATACCTTCTACGGGTGCTGACTTCTTCTCTGGCAGTACTGCAAGCCATCATCTCAATCATCCCCAGTCCCATCAACTTCAATATGGCTATCACCAGCACCATCATCAAGCTGCTACGACTCCGTACGGAGCCTCATCGGCTGTACAACTGAACGGTGGCTATGCCGGTTACGGAGGATATTATGGACCACATCATCCGCATCATCAGGTCCATGCTGTCCACCATGCAAGTTTGCATCCTCATCATCACGCTGTTGGTGCCCTAGCGATGCCACCGGAAGCACAGCAACCACCTCACACGTGTCCATCTTCGATGCAAGCACCGCAACAGCAACAACAACAACCACCGGTCACAGCCTCTACCGTTCTCGGATCAACTCCTTTGTCGCCGTCCATTATGCAAAATCACGTGCAACAGCAAGAAGCTATTCAACAACATCAACATCAACAACAAAATCAGCAACAACCTCACGATGGTAGCGTTTGCAGTCCAGCAGGCTCTGGCTCGTTGCATCGCGACAACTCACCCGATCTTCAACAACAATCCACCCAACAAACTCAGCATATACAAACTGCACAGCAACAACAACAATCGCAGCATCAGCAACAACAGCAGCATCACGTAGACGATGGATCTGATCAAGACGATGTCGAGGACGATCAAATGATGGACGGATCACCTGGTATGATGGAGGAAGAAGAGGATGACGAAGAAAATGGAGATCGTGTCATCTATCCATGGATGAAAAAGATTCACGTTGCTGGCGTAGGTGAGTTCCTCGTTTCATAGTATCAATCAATCTCGATTCAATATCGAATTTTTTCATCTTTTGAACGAATTACCATTATACGTTTTTAAATGTTTGCTGCTGCATAAAAGATATATCAGGTAATATAGCAACGATTATCTTTATGAACGTCCGTCGGATACTGGAAAACGTGGATAAACAATTTTACGATTTTGTTGTTTTTATTGATCTCGTTCTACGTAAAATGATAATTTTCTTTTATTTCAGAATCATAATTTTATCTTTATATATGTTCTATTTCATTTTATGATACGATCATCAATCGCGAACAATTATTAAACAGTTGTTCAATAATATTTCAATCTTTTTAAAATTATTTTTCATTGATGAATTGTTTTTCAATTTTTTATATCGATAGATACTTTTTATTTTCCGAAAAAGTATCCGTGTTTTATGGATCAGAAGAAATCGAAGAAGAAAATATTGAAAAGATTTACAGGTAGAAGGTATTAAGTTAATCTTTATTGAACCTGTTCTACAAATTACATAGATCCAAAAGAGGGAGACTCTATTGTTGAAAATTTGTCTTTACACCTTACTGTTAGAACATCCCTTACATTATATTCGTACAATGATTCTTGTTACGAACTTTAGAAGACTTATGGGCACAAATTTGTGGTATACTTTACGATAAATGTGTAACCTGTATAGGGAGTAGCAGTTTAAAAATAGATTTTGTTACGCCTAATGTATCAATATATTTCATGTCCTACCAAACCTACCAAACTATTGGGGAGTGACTGAAAGGAATTTATTTTTACATCGAGAATTTATTACTATAAACGAAACGTTAGTCGAAAGTAAAAAAAAAAAAAAATACAAAAAGAGAAAAATAAAAAATGTAAAATTTTCATTTTAGTATACAATGGAAAGGATCTAGTATACAAATCCGAATTTTTTTATTTTCTGATTATTTGCGTATTAAAAAACAAACTAAATATTATCCTTACGATTGATACGGCTTTATGAACACGTGTCATCGTTTTTTTAATTGTTTTAGAAAAATATTTGGAAGTCATAGAAAGAGAAAAACTTCCGTGTCATGTTTCTGTTAGGCACTAAAGGCGTTTTCTTCGATGAAAAAAAAAAAGAAAAGAAAAAACGAAGGCATAAGGAGATAAATTTTTGCAACGTAATATTTTTTGCTGCTACTAGGGTACCTTACCAGGTTCAAATTTCTATTCCCTTTGACCGTATAAAACCGCTGCTCATTCCAACTTGCAACTATTTCCCTTTGAGTTTCTTTTGACTGGTTTAGGTTGCCGAGAACACGAACGGCAGGCTTCGTGCATTGGCATAAAGAAATGGCACGAGAAAATCGAAGCAGCTCGTTGACTTTACGAAATGATTCGATATACATGCACTGTACGTAGAAAATCATTTCTAAATTTAATTAGATCAATATTTCAAAATACGAATGTCTTCGCTTGTGTTCGCTTTAATTCGATGTTCATGTTCTTTTTTGTTTTTTTATTTATCAATAAAAGTCTATCGATTAATCACGAATATTGATAAAATAAAATTCAATTGAAATTGGCCCCTTTATATAAATTCCTCTGGTAAAATTATTTAGACAATAGTTGGTACAACCGGTCTTTTAATCAAAGACTGTCCTTTAAAATTGAATACAAAAAAAAAACGCCGTTATACAAAAGAAAATAAATAAAATATTTGTTCCGTTAGATTAATTCGTGTTAAAACACTTACCTCGATATGCTTGAATAAGCAATATACATATACATTCGTTATTCCAATAATCGCGTGTACGCTTCATCGAAGATACTAGATTAATTAACTAGACATTTAAATGGATACGAATAACTAACGAAATGCGATTAACTTTGATAAAAAATTTATAACAAATTACTTGGAATTGTTAAAAATAAAAAAATAACATCGAAAATGTTTTGATTTCGCAAAAGTGATTGATTTTTGATTGGAAGAAAAACACGATCGTATAATTTATTTATTTTGTAATCAATGTTTGTACTGTTTATGAATACTTGAAATTTACATCGAAATTTTTCAAAATATTTCTATTTCGACGTTAAAATGCCTTTCAGCTTGCGGTGTATACGTTATCCGTCGGAACGGGCAGGACTGCAATCTCTATCCTTCGAACGTCGAACGCTGTTCACTCGACGTTGAAGTTTCGAGGGACCATGAGGAAGAGAGAGAAAAAGAGAGAGAGAGAAGAAGAGAGCAACGGTCAGTCTCGGAATGGAATGTGTCCGTGCACAGATTCTAAACCAGACTCATTCCCTTGTTTTCTATATCGGATCGGACCACCAACAAACATTTCCTAGAAGGGAACCCGTTTGGGTTCTTGTACGCGATATTGGCGAAATATTTCTTCCCGTATCGATAATCGACAATCGAACGTCCAAGAGCTTGTTCCTCTATATTATTCTTCCTTTTTCTTCTTTTCGAGACTCGTCTTGATCTCCTATCTTCTAACTATATACATACATGTTTTAAATGATATACCTATATTCCTATCTTTTTCTTTTCTTTTCTTTTTTTTTTATCTTTTTTGAAATAATTTCAAGACGACGTATATCCATTATCGTTATCTTTATCTTTGCTTATAGTATCATACCGAGATCATGAATTCTAGACACTAACGAAGTATCGGGAGACGCCTCTCCATTTCTCAGCCACTCTCTCTTTCTCCCTTCTTCTTACCCGTGTGAAAAAGAGACCAAAAGGAGCTTCGGAAGCTACGTAGAGAAACGGAGACTCCGTTCGAGATTCGCGTTACACAATTTTCTGCTTATTATGCGGGGCTCGTCCTTTTCACTCAAGCAACGCTATACGCATCTAGCGACGTTAGTTTATCCATCGTCTATGCGTACGTATGTAACTACATGTATATAGATAGGTAGATATAAGTAGGTATATGCGCGTTTCTTGTTCTTCGGATAACAGCAGAGTCGTTTCCATTAATAGCACGGTGTCATACGCGAGTGAATGCGAATAATGCTCGTATGACTACGTTGTTCGCTGGTTTCTTCTTTTCTCTCTCTCTCTCTCTCTCTCTCTCTCTCTCTCTCTCTCTCTCTCTCTCTCTTTCTATTTTTCTCTTTCTTTTTCTCTTTCTCTTTCTACGTAAAACTCTTTGTTCGAACGTAAGGCAGTGTTATTTCATTGACGTCCGCTGTTCACGATGAATTTCATCAGTGGAATCATTTAAAGATTGTTGTGTATATGTGTGTGTGTGTGTGTGTGTGTGTGTGTGTGTGTGTGTATGTATGTATGTATTAAATTGGAGTGAAAAGATGTCGAAAAACATGAAATATTTTCTCCCAATTTATTTTTTTAATCTGAGTTAATGAAAATTGAAGATCGATCTTACTGAAGAAAGAAGATTCAAATAGGTATAATTATGGATTTTTTTGTTTTTTTATTTTTGTAAATCACGTGGTAATTTCAATGATTAATTAATGCAAACAAGTTTGACACACGAGTTGGTTTTTGTTTAATTTTAAATCACACATGATACGTGCTATTTGTTGATTTATGTGATTACTTTTTTACGATATGCATCGGATCGAAGAAAAACTTTTTCAACTGTTCTTAAATCGTTTATCGAGAGGTTCGAGATATATCGAGATGAAAGGAAAAATCTGAGAACTATAATTTTCCTGAAGAAAATGTAACAGATTGAACCTACGCATTTAATTATTTTTTGTGAGATATCTATGAAGTTAATTTGTTTTAAATATCAAAGATTAAGATAAGATAATGACAAGAATACTTTGAGATTGCTTTTGATTATATCAAAGAATATTGTGAATAAAGTCTAGCAGAAATTCGAATGGCTCCATAAGTATCTAAGGTCTTTAATAACTTAAGTACCATGGTCAACATTCGAATGATGCCGTCCGTCGTCGTTCCTGCACTAACGACGTTAATTGAAACAATATTCAGTGACGTAACTACTTACAACGGTCAGTCTTCGATCGAAGAACCTATTAAAAGTATTCGGGAGGATTGAAGTAACAATGTCCCTTTAAGTAACAATAATAAGTAACAACATATCTTTGTACTTAAAACCAAAATTGTCTGATTGGAAAAAGTTAAGATTCTCATCATATAACGCACAATGTTCAATTATTTCATGTGAAAGATAAATTTAAAATCGAAATAATTCTTCCGTATCTCCCGATAAATTATTCTTCGTGTCAACATATTGAGATCATACAAAAATTTTCAAGAATATTGGTGAAAAAAGATAAGAGAGAAGGAAAAACAAGAATAGTAACCGTGTATCGATCTGCTTCTTTCAGCGAATGGTTCTTATCAACCTGGAATGGAGCCAAAGAGGCAGAGGACCGCGTACACGCGACACCAGATCCTGGAGCTCGAAAAGGAGTTCCATTACAATCGTTATCTCACGAGAAGGCGGCGGATTGAGATAGCCCATACATTGGTACTGTCAGAGAGACAGATTAAAATTTGGTTTCAGAATCGACGAATGAAATGGAAGAAGGACAACAAGCTACCGAATACTAAGAACGTTCGTAGGAAGAATGCAAATGGTCAGGTTGCAGCATCGACGACAGCGACGAAAACAACGAAGGGTACCAGCAACAGAACGAAAAGTGTCTCCGCCGCTGCTGCGGCTGCCGCCGCCGCTGCTTCAGCAAATGGGAACAACAATAATGGACAAAGAAAGAACAACAACAATTCACCTTCCAGTGGTTTAGATGGTAACAATTTGGAGACTGGAGTAGGCCTCGATATGGGTGACGTTCACGGTGTCAACTCGTCTCTTCCTCATCCGAACGTGGTGCATCCGAGCTTTCAAGGTCATCCTCATCCTCTCGCCCACCTACAAGCACAGCTGAGTCACCATCACGTGGCGGCTGGAATGATGGACGGTCCAACAACGATCGGTCCTACGATCGGTCCTACGATCGGTCCTACGATCGGTCCTACTGCTGGACCAATGGGACATATGTCTTCCGGGAGCATCAGTCCACTTGCACCGGCCACCAGTCCTCCTGGACTCTCACAAGTATCGACCTCTGTTGTCCCACCGCCACCGATAAAGTCCGATTATGGACTTACCGCCCTGTAACACCCGCTTATTGAACAGAATCACGATCATCGAATTTACTCTATTAGTGATTTCGACTACGATCTCGCGGTTGGGACCTGAAGTCGATTACTTATATTCGATTTTTAAATACTTCGCTTTTTTCCACATTATGTGATTTATCGTTGTCTTCTTCCATTTTGGTTCCTTTTCTTTCTCCTTTGTTTATTTTTTTTTCTTTCTTTCTTTTTTCAGTCACTCGCAAAGAGAACAGAAATTCCTAAATTCAGAAAAGTAAGCAACGCCAGATGGAGCTCGTCTTTTTTGTAAATATTATTTCGACTTATAAATCATTTGTTGATTTATTATTATCGTTCTACGAAGTATCAAAAAAATATTTGGTGGATAATTAATGTGTGTCAAGTGGAAGAAATCAGTTGTTGTTGATTCATTTGGAACCTCGACATGTAATTCTTCGACGGTAAGGTACCTATTATTTTGGATTATAATTTTGAAACTTAGTTCTCAATGAACTGGTCAAAATGAAAAATATCGCAAAAATGATATTTCGAAATAGCTTAAACATTTTATTGTTTCTCTTCAACGTGCCATCGCGCTTGTAGTCAACTACTACTTACTTACTTAGCTTCTTGTCTCATTCTGCGGTATCCAGAAGTACGTGTTCGTAATCATTTCCATAAAGACATCGCAAAAGCGACATTACGTATGTAAATGTACATATATATAGCCGACATATTTGTACATATTCGTGTAAAGAATAAATATAATATCAAGTGCGTGACGCAGCGATCTATGTTTCACATATTCTTCTTATTATTAATTATTATATGATTGTATGGTTTTAGAGTAATAAATCGTGTTAAGTCGTCAAATGAAAGAAAGAAAATTGCGAATTGATTGTTATTATTATAGAGACGTTTGCTTCAGCTCGTATTAGATAATAACCGGTTCTTATCTTCACAACCATAACGAGAATTACGGCTTCCGACACCGAAATTACGCGAATCTGTGTTTATTAAATGGTCATTTGAAATAAAAGAAAAAAAAAGAAAAATATAAAAAAAATGAAAAATTATATAAATAAAACAAAAAAACTCAAATAAAAAAATAAAGGATATTAAATCGAAGCAACGACGACTATTCACCAGTATTTAACCTTAAATATGTTTAAACTTAATACCTAACTTTTAGTAACGTCGACTCTCAAAGTTGAACCTAGATTCGATCGGTCAATACATCATCGTTGTCGTCGTTGTCAGCAAAACCGTGAAAACCGTGCCGATCGCGAGTTCCATGAATACTCATACAAAGCGATATACCGTATCGATCCAATGTCATACGAATTTAAAACTTCCGGCCGAGTTATCTTCCTCCGATAATAATCGCGTGTCTTACGTTCGAGCAGCTCTTTGTCCTTGCCGTTAAAAGTTTCAATAGAAAAGAAAAGACGAACAAAATAAAAAAAGAAAAAACAAAAAAAGACAAAAAAAATAGTATTCCTCGAGATTCATGGATCATCTCTCGTTCTGTAGAAATAAAAAAATCAGTTGTAAATATTATCTCGAATATAATATATAATATTAGGTCGTCAAAAGTTTCTTTAGTTTTTGAACACTAACAGATAAAGTAATTGCGTGCAGATAGCGAAAGAAACTTGGGACAACCTAATATAATGTCTATTTTTATTGAAAATACGCGCGAGGGATCCGACCAAAACGATTAGGACGCGATTGTGTGTTCGACGAAACCGGGAAAACTGATCGGGAAGAAAACTGTATTATTACTATTATTATTATTATATATTTTTTTTAATTATTATTACGATTACGATTATGATTATGATTATTATTATTATTATTATATGAGTAGTAATCAAATGATTCATGCACAGAGTTGCTGTGACGATATACCAAAACGATACTAACTAATAAATAGTTGATAAACAAAGTAGATCGTACATGTATTAAGACACATTAATTCTAAACAATGAAAAAAGTACATAGTATATATATGCAGATATATATATATATATATATATATATATATATATATATGATACGAGACGTTTAGTATAATCGGCGTTGATAAGCGATAGATGTATGAAAAACGTTCTAATAAGTGTGACATTATACTTCTTATTATATGATGTATATACCTTGTACGATAAGAATTTAATCGGGCACACACTCCAATGCTTATGTTTATATTGATTATTGAGTCAATCAATTACGATCGTGAAATAAATGAATAAATAAATGTTTCGTAATTTACAATATAATCCCGTGTTTTCGCCAGACCTAAAAAAGAAAAGAAAAATGAAAACAGAAAAAAAGATTAATCGAAAAATAAAAGCTATCTTTTTTATCATTGAAAGTATACGATACCATACCATTATATTTTTAACTATTTGCGGAAGAAGGTAGACAAAACTTTACTTTCCACGGATTTCAAAATTTGCAAGTGAAATGAATTTTAATTTTTCATAAAGTTAAACTTCAGGATCGACGATACGATAGTTTTCACACTTCTAAATTACGGATAGCACGTATCGTAAAAGTGAAATCAATAGATTATACAGAAGTTATGACGATACTTTCTATTCGTCACAATTTATGCAAAAATATGTGCACTTATTTGCGACACTATCGCAGGTACGTTGCAAAGTGATAACTGCATAATTCTGTCTATCTGACTAGAAGAAAAACACATAACAATCATTTCCACATAAATTCAACGCTACTTAAAGAACACAATTTCCATGATTTGCAATCATAATAATAAAAATGATTTATTAGATTCCATCGATGAATATTTTTCTCATTCGCTATTGTACTAATCCTGTTTCTAATGATGGTAATTAATCGCAATATAATTCTCATAGTTGTCAGCAAAATGAAACATCATAAGTATGCAATATACGACAATATACATGTATGGTAATTGAAGAAATTTACAAATAATTAATTCTTAGAATTTCGAAAATCATGTTGAGAAATATCATAATTGTTATTGTCATTGTTGATTATATTTTATCGATGTATATATTTCTTTTTCCTCGATTACTACAATTTTTAACAAATCAAAATCAATCACTGTCAAAGTTACATAATACACGTGTCAATCTTTCAATAACATTAATCAGTAATTTTTCGAAAAATCTTTCAAATAAAGTATACAAAATATTTTACTTAGTGCATCACTGAGGTATGACTGAATTCTTAATTAATATTCAAAAGTCAATATCTCATCCTTAGAAAATTACTATCGACGTAAACAAATAAAGATAATGTATCCAATGCCATCGTCTTTAAAAAAAAAGAATTACTAATACTAATAATAATAATAATAATAATAATAATAATAATAAAACAAGGGGAAAAAAGAAATAAAAAGAAATACAAAGGGAAAACAGTCATAATATAAAAATCGAGACTCTCGTTGGTATCGTCGAAAGCTCGACGTTCCCCATTTCTCCTGGCAGAATTTCTCTCGCTCGAATCGTCTGCTTTCGCTTCCCACTCCTTCCCTTATGGAGGCAGGATATATATATATATATATATATATATATATATATATATATATACACACACATGTATGTGTTTGCACGAAACATGTGTCTGTAGGATATATTATAGTATATGGGTACTATATAAGTATATGTGTGTGTGTGTGTGTATGTGTGTGTATGTGGAGGATGAGACAGAGGAGAGGCAGGCAAGTTAGTACGCATGCGCGAGCACGTGCGTTGAAGCTCGGCCCGGGGGATATCCCAAGGCAAGTAACGTGGCTACAGCCGGAGGCCGGAGGGGTGGTACCTGTGAAGAAAAGTGGGGGTAAAGCATCGAGGCTCTGCCTCCGCCCATACGGCCGAGATAAGCCGCGACCGGACTCGAAAGTCCGGCATGCCCCTTTTTACGTCCCTTACTTGCTGCTCTTCCGACTTCAATCGTCTCTCCTAGAAAATATTGAAAACGCTCCTCGACTCTTTCTCTATCTTTCTCTATTTCTTTCCATTTTCCTTCTTTTTCTTCCGGGAAGAAATGACAAAAACCGAAACAATAGCTTTTTAAACTTCTCATTTGAAATGAAAATCATTATATATATATATATATATATATATATATATATATAAAATATAAAATAATATATAAATAAAAAAAGATTTATATATATATATGCACACAAGTGTATACGACGTTTATTTAATGCTAAATTTCAACGCGTTAAATTTGTATAAATGTATCGAGAAATAATATTGAACGTTCGTTATAACATTCTTTGTTCCTTTATTAGAAGCATGACTTTTTATTTAACGCCTTTCAAGCGTTTTATTATAATTAATTATAGTATATTGCTGTTGACGTTTATGAAAGCGTTGACCGCCGAGCCAATTTTGCAATCGATTGTTCCCTTATTTTCTTTCATAAATATATTTACCCCATTTCTTTTTTTAATCAAAATATAAAACAATTTGTTATATATATATATATATATATATATATATATATATATATATATATTTTGCATAAAATTCGATTGGATTTTTTTAGTGACATTTATTAATATCTATAATACATCGAAAACAGGTTTGCGGGATGTTTTGTGATTAGTAAACCGAACAACGAACTACCGTGTTCTGTGTTATTATCTGTGGTATTTCATTTAATCTATCAGAAAAAATGTGATCAATATCGCTTGATGTGATAGAGAAATTATTTTCATCCCCCTAAAATATACACACATACACATGTATATACATAATAGAGATAGGTATATTATAATCTAATAATAAACTTTAATACCTGTTTTTCTAATTAAGTATATTTTCAAAATAACATGTTATTTCATTTATTACGTTATTAACTCTTTCTCTTTCGTCTCATTGAACATTTTACTGATCAGATTAATTTGTATGTAATTATCGTAAAATAGCTTGTCTCTAAAGCATCTTTGCGGGTAGCTTAAATCAAGGCTTTCTCTCTCTCTCTCTCTCTCCCCCTCTCTCTCTCTCTTTCTCTCCCTATTTCTCTCTTTCTCTCTCTTTAGACAAGAAGGAAGGAAGCGTACAAGGATCATTAATTGCAATCTCAATAGACTGTCTAGGACTATCCACGCGACGTGCATGGACCAAGAACACTGACTTCCGGGAATGAGGGCTCTCGCGAGCCATTCTGGAATATGTGGGTTAGATTAAACGCGTCGTTATAACTTGGACAAAGCATTGTTCTTAGAAACTATCTTGGAGTTTATACGTTAATTCTGAACAAAGTTAATATACGTAGGTAGGTATAGAATATATGAAATGTCCCTTTCTAATCGATTTTTATAAACAGATGTTGGAACTTTTATTATAAATCCATTTAAAGAAAAATTTTTAACTTTGATCTAAATGCGAATAATTCATACAAAATTTTAAATCAAACATAATATAAAATTAATAATGTAATGATTTAATTTAATTTAATTTAATTTAATTTAATTTAATTTAATTTAATATGGTACGCTTGAAGCGTTTGAAAGAATTTATATTGCATAGAGAAAATTAAAAGATGGATTTTTCAAGATTGTAAAAATGACAAAGAAAGGATATCCTTTTTTGCCTTTCATTGTTTTTTACATCGTCGTTAATACAATGTCTATCTATGTGTATGTTCATGCAGATTCGAAAATGAATGTGCGCCATCGTTCAAAGCTTCGGACCCTACAGTACACGGATTTTCGCTATTCCGCGTAGTTGCATTCTCTGTGACCTTACTTTCCAAACAGCAATATGACAAATGATGCATGCGGTCTGCTCATTTTCTACATATCCGTTCCACAATCGCTCCATCTACATACCGTGCGTGGCTCGATGCGAAGTCGTGAAGCGGGTGGTCGCTTCCAGATTGTTTTACGAACACCTAGATCAAAATGGGGCCATACCGGACACTGATCGTTTCTCTTTTTACTTTGAACATGTTTTTATACCTCACATTTTTCGTGCATAATATATAAATAGATTATTACAGAAATGAAAATAGAAAATAGATAGTTACAGAAATAATATTTCCTTATAAAATGATTTTAACATCTAATAAAATCAAATCGTTAAAGACGTTGATATATAAAAGTGAAATAGAATTTATGTCAAGTCATCAAACAGTTTATAAAAAAAAATATAGATCGTAGAAATAATAAAAATGGTAAAAAACCGATTTCAACGCCACTTGAAGCTACGTGAAAATAAAAAAAAAAAAAGTGAAGAAATCTAATAATAAAAATTCTCTTGGTAATTTGACAAAGATTGGTAAAAAAAGTGGGATGATGTCGGTTTGTAGAGGATTTGAATTTATTACAACAGCGAGGTTGCATAATGAAAACTATAAAAGATCGATAAAGTTAAATATAATATTAAAAACAGTACATCATTTTATTACGCGATATACTTACCTAATTGTTGTTATTTTATATGTTTAATCACATATGTATCTATATCAGTTTCATAACATCAAGTCGAAAATAATACCGACGGCTGAACAAAATTGTAAATTCAGAAAATAATGATAGATCTGGTGTGAACGATCCTCATTAGATGTAATTGGAAGGGATTAACGAGTCACGGCTCCATTTATCAAGTAGCGTAATTACAAAGCATCTCTCTCACTCTCTTTCACTCTCTCTTTCTCTCTCACGCTTTCAACCATTTCACTCGCACCTCCTCCGCATCAGCCTTACTCCCTTGCATTCATCGCGATGCTTTACGCGCCGTGCTCGCTTCGTCGACTGACTGACATCCCCCAAAGACAGTTTCGCATCTCGAATACGTTGGGTTGTAACTAAAGATAACAGAGCATTTCGTGTCGTCGAGAAAAGGGGAGAGCGAGAGATATCCGAAATGAAATTTCGATAGGTTTTGCATATTTACTTTCAAATCTATCTTATACTTTATAATAGAATTATTGTATAATTTTTACAATATAAATAAATATATATAACATTATTATAAACTTCTCAGAAAATTACAAATTATATAAAAAGCTAAATTCGTTATAACTGAATAATTAAAAGACGTTATTGTAATATTGAAAATTGTAATGAGCATGTTTGAAAAGACATGAAAAGCAATATATTATAATATTAAAAACAAGTTATATCGATATAAAAAGCTCACAGTAGAGTACGGTAGCGAAGTTACGCTAATAGGTAGCGATAAGAGTTGAAAAAGCAACTGTGGGTTCCAATGCTTGACATGGATCGTCCTTTCGATCTCCAGAATTAATTAGAAACATCGACGCACGGGAGTGGTGTAACCTTATCTGTTCTTAGTCTCTGTGACAGTAACGTCTCCGGAGTAACCAGATGAAGAGGGAACGTTGTTGCTTCTGCTACCGGTATTACCATTGTCGCGTGACTCTTTCCTCTCATTATCTATCCTGTCAGCTATAATAATATACGTAAGTTATACGAGTCCGTTTCGATCAAGATTTCCATGGAATATTTTATTCTCTCTTTCTTTTCTTAATTTGAAGATATTTCGTATTCCAATTGAAAGGAATGATTAAATAATATTTTAATTGCAACGATTTTACAAGTATATATACATATATATTTTATAGGTCAATGGAATTCATTGAAAAAAGAAAAAAAGAGAAGAATATATCCCGAATATAAATATTTTCTAAAAAATAATCCCTTGGAAGCTGTTCAATTTTACTTTGTTGAGAGATGAACAAGGAAATATTTGGATAATCTTCTTGCAGCATGCATCCTTCAGGTCTTGCAGATTTTTCAATGCATACGAAATTCATGCAGGAAACATGCCAGTCTACGTTCAAATGAATAACTATCATTCTGACTACTACCTACAAGAACTATATCATTCTTCATCAACATCATATATCAAATATTTGCTTACATTTAAGCCATTCTCGATTCGATGCTGATAGGTCAGAGTGAAAAGAGAAAAGGGAGAAGGAGACGAGCCAGGCAATATTTCGAAATCACGAAAACTGTCCGAGGGCGGGAGTGCATTTTTATCTGCTCTCTCACTCTCTCTCTTTCTTTCTCTTTTTCTCTCTTTCTCTTTCAGTGACGGTGGAGTCAACTCGGAGTGGCGCGGCAGCAACAACTGCGCTATTACGAAGAGCCGTCGACGGTACCTGTCGCTGGTCGCTGCCCCTGTGCACAGAGAAAGGGAGAAAGAGAGAGAGAGAAACAGAGAGAGAGAGGGAAAGAGAAAGAGAGACAGAGAAAAAAGAAAAGAACGAAGCTGAGAGAAGAGAGAAAGAGAGAGAGAGAGAGAGAGAAAGAGAGAAAAAGAGAGAGAGAGAGAGAAAAAGAGAATGGCTAGGCGGCGCAAAGGCTTCGGCTCGCAAGCCGCACGTTCATTAATCTTGATCGGATCAGTCGAGATAGCGGCGAGCTGTTTCGGAAACCCTCTCCCGCTACCCCTTCTCATCAAGTCCCCTAGTACCATCGCCTCCATCTCCTCCACCTCTCCCTCCTTCTTCACCTCCTCCTTCAACTTCGCCACCACCGCCTTCGCCTCCTTTTTCTCTCCCGTTCGCTTCAGCAACTCTTTCCATCTTTCCTGTAGGAACCTCTCCTCGCGTTTCGCCTCATCCGAAGGTCGGACCAAAGAAAATCCCCTAGCTCGGTTCGGCACCACACTGCCGACGACGTCGAGGATGGCCGGCCACCTTAATTCCGCTCGGATTGCCTGCCAATCCGTCCACCCGTCCCAACCATCCCCCTCTGTCCCCTCTATACCCCCCTTTCTCTTCCTTTCCTCATCCCTAGTCACCACCACCCAACTTACCTCATCCTACCGATCTCGACCGTATGATTCATTAAAATTCCTTTTGTTTTACCTCGATACCAACTTCCCCTGTTCCCTCGTCGTTCTCCTTCTTCTACTTCTCCTTCGATACGCCGCACACTTTTTCCAACTTAATCCGCTCTTTGTTTCTATACCGGCTTTATGGAAAAAGCTCGACTATAACCATGAGTTCTTTTATAGCGAATGTCATCGTTTTAAATGATAGTATTCATTCGAATTTTATCAATACGATGTTTTTAAAAATGTTCCTGGTGTGTTACGCGTTTTTGATATTATTTGAAAAGAGGTAAATATGAGATACAGAATGAAAGTCTTTAGCAAAGATATCGATCGTTTTGTTCTACTTTCATCAATTTTTCTATACGATGTGGTATTAATTAATAAATCATTTTTGTAAGTAGATAAAACGTAAAAATTTTACCGTAAGAATAGAAAATAGAATTTTATAGGAAGAATAGAAAAATAAATCAGCACGTAGAACGATTACAATGGCGACGTCGTTGTCGAGGTCGGTCAGTCGGCTTTAATTTCAACCGGATTGCCTGCCAATCCGTTGTCCAGCCCTCTAGCTCTCTACTGCCGCGTTGCTCCTTATAATTCATTAAAATTCTTTTTGCTTCCCTGAAAACGTGATGGATCCTGTTTTCAATTTGGTAGAGCCCCGACAGCGAATACTATAACACCCCGTCGTGGAGTAGTCGCGGAATAGCAATGAGTCTTTCGGTCTACCACTGCCTGAACTGCCTGCCTTAACTTCCTATCTTATAACTAATCTGCTTGGAAAGAATCTCTTTTTTCTCGGGAGACAGACTTTTTTTGGATGAGAAAATAATACCAATTGAATGTCGATCGAAAAAAACTCGAGAAATTCTTACATCTCTAATAAGAAACCTACGTCTATAATAAAAAGGAGAGAAAGAATAGATACAAGAGAATAAAAGGAAGCTCGAATAATCGATCCTAAAATTTCTTTTCATTTTTTTCGCGCTCTTTCTTATCTCCTCGTTCCTTTCCTTTTTATATTCCTATGTTTTTTTTATTCGAATAGCTACGATTCGTTTTTCTCAGCAACACCGTCGTAAATCATCGGCGAACGTAGACGGGTGAGAATTTGCGGAAAGGCTGACCGGTAGCGCGACACCCTTATCCCGTCTGGAGTATCCCCTTCAACGCTGACCGAATTGGATATTAACGCCCTTCATGTAATTAATCCTATAATCCTGTTATCCTGTGTTTCGTGTGCATGAGAGCATTCGGATTTACCTTTTATCACAGTTTCAAACCTGATAATCAACATCTATCAACGTGCTTTTCAAATCATTTTTGCAAAAATATATTATATAACGTCGAAATTATGTAAATACGATAATGTACGTTATAATACATGTAGCTATTAGCAATTTAAAATCCAAGATATATTTTTATTTTTTTATTTTTAAAAAAACAGATCATCAATTTTGATAAAATTTTTTTATAGGTGGAATGCTTAAATATGTATTAAATTGCATAATATATACCTATTGCATAAATATATACCTACTTACATACCACCGTATATTATTTGTCTAATTTCAACCTCTTAATTCGCCGATATCGAGAGGACCTCGTTACATTAATCAAGCAACGTTGAATTGCCAATTTCATCGTGTTATCCGAATAGTGAACGCACCGGTAAACGAGGTCTGATAGATGCTTAAAACAAACCCTTAATTGAATTCACACTTAGTCACTCCGTATCCCTTACAAAAGAGCAAGTCATCCGACACTGATTTTTCTCCGGTTCCTATACCCACTTGTTTCGACCAATTTACTTCCGTATCGCTACTTCTACTTTCAATAGGAAAAGTGTTGATATTATATCGTTTCAAAGATTTCCTTTTTGAAGTTCTTAATTTGTTACTTTGAAAAAATTGTACGAAAAATTTTTTTATATTTGAAAAAAAAAATGTGTAGATTTATGTAGTATTTACATTTTAATTATTCATCTGTAGGTAGTGTTAAAAAGTAAATACGACATTTTCTCAAATATAAATTTACGAAAATCTTTTCGATCGGCATGGCAACGATGTCGCCATCGTGTTACCATCTTGCGTATGCAAAATTCTATAAGGGCTTATCGTAGATGCTGTTACTGCTTTTCCGTGGCTCCGTACTAGAGGCGTTACATTATTCATGTTTAATATCATCAAGTATTTCATCCCCCACGACTAAAAGCAGGCGGCTCGAGCCGGCACCGAGTGGCGGCTCTAATATTGCCAGAAGGGATGGACTGATGGACGGACAGCCAGCGATAACACCTTTGCGTGCCGTATAAAGAAACTTGGCATTGAGATTGCAAAGGGTCGCTTTCCTCAAAACATGACCCACTTCCTTGAAAAGATGCGAAGATAAGAAAAAACACCGTCGGCTAACTTTTTGAAGCACGTTCGTTGATCGATAAAGTTTCTCTCGACTAACACTCGAAGAAAAATACTTTAAACTATCGAGAATAATTTTAATTAATACAAAAAACAATTAAAAAAATATTTAATATAATTATATATATATATTAAATGTTTTTTTTATTATTTGGATTAATTAAAATTATTTTTGATAGTTGGATTATTTTTCTCCGATTTACACATACATACACACACACATACACATTTAGTTACAATATATATTTATATATAGTTACAACATTTCAATATACGTTTGTTTTCTTATACGTAATAATAATTAAAAATTCGTATTAGGATATATTAAAAATGTATCGCATTTGAGTTGTATTATTTTAATTACGAGGAAATGAAAATAATATCGATTTGAATATATAAGATAAAGTATTTTTATTTGTGACAGATTTCAAGAAATATAAAGATAATATCCTGACTCGAATTACAGGTGGGAATCTAGTCATTATCGCACCGGCGAACCTTGACTACATTACCTCCTGGTTTACATGAAACGACCATTAGCACGCTCGTAATTAATTAGGAGGCTACTTCGGACGTCGAGAATGTCGGAAGCCGTGGATGAGCTTGAATATCGTGTTTGAAGTAAAAGAAATGAACGGCGATCCTTATCGTGTCAATTGCTATGGCACGTTCGCCTAATGTTTTACTGTCGTATCAAAATTTCTAAGATTTCGTACAATCTTAAAAATAAAATTATTGTAATAATCAATATCTAAGAATTTCTTTTTCCCTCGTGATATATACATCATACGATATCGATTTTAAACCCTATGACGACAATGATTTACTTCTAATAAATAAATAAATTTTTTAACAAATTTTCAATCTAAATATCGAAACAGCGTAAACGAAATTCTTTCTATAAAATCTCGATATGATGAAAGATCTAAAGCCATCACAAAATATTCTAATATTACTCATATATATATATATATATCTAAGCAATTTTAACTACAATTTAAGAAAATATTCTAAAAATATTGTTTAATATTCTAAAAGCATCTTTCAAAAAGTCACAGTTAAAATATATCTAATTATTTAACGGAAGGGACTAACGTCAACGTAAAAGTTGAGACAAAAAGTAGCACGAGAACATTGACCGTATCGCAAACAAGGGAACGATCGAAGTAGACTACTCGGCACGATGTTCTTCTTCCTCTTGAGCGAGTAGCACGAAAATATAACGTTTATAAACGTTTCGAAGAAAACGATCGTTCATCAGAAAGTCTTCGCGACTCGTTGTACGACATTGAAAGGAGTGAGAGAAAAGATAGATAGACAGACAGAAAGAAAGAGAGAGAACGAGAAAGAGAGAGACAGAGAGAGAGAGAGAGAGAGAGAGAAAGAGAGGGGGTCAAAAAAACAAGCTTTTAATCCTGGGTGCGTCAGAGAGGTCACGGAAAGCAGGAAGAAGGGGGTGGGTGTAGGTTGTCAGCGTCGCGGCGTCGCCAGGGACGCGTCGCCAGGGACGCCTCACCATCCCCATATCCCATCAGCCTCGTTCTCATTCCCAAGTTCCTCTGTCGCTTCCTCCTTTCCTTCAACCTTTACCCTCTCTTCCCCAACCACTACTACTATCACTACCACCACTACCTACACCACCCATTCCACCCCCAAGCGAACCCGATTCGGCCGACAATACGCCGGAAATTTCATCGAACCGTTCGCTTGCCTCGAGCTAACATCCCCCGTTGATTTCCGCGGGGAGCAGCTGACTCTAGCAAACCCTCCTGTCGATATCCTGCGAATACCAATGGGCGATTTACCAATTTATTTTCTTCTACCAAATATTTCGATTAGTTTTAGATATATCTAATTGATAGAAAATTTACAGTTTGATATGTTTCACTTCTATTCAACGTTCGAATTGTAAATATTTTCAATTAATTTTTTACAAGTTCTTTTTTAATAGATCAATACGATGTTCTCGGCATATTATTGAATTACATTCGCGTAGTAATAGGATATTCGATGATAACTATGATTTTTATAGGAAATAAATATATTGCAAAGGAACTTAATAGATTATGAGTTAGAAGAAAGTACAAGAAAGCGTGGAAGAAGATGTTAGACGAGCAATTTCGATCGATCAGATGTAAGTTGACGTAGTCAAAGTCATCCTATTTGAAAGATTCACGATTCCTTCGTCGAGTGTTTTCTACTCCTTCCTCTATGAGAGATATCTCTTATCGATAACTTCATTGAACGTAATCTGCGAATTTGATTCTAGAAAAAACTACTGTGTATTGACAGCAAAGAACCATCTATATTAATAACCCAATTTAAAGATTATAATCCAATAAGAAGTCTCATTTTTATAACGATAATTATTAACACACAAATACCCAACCAAAAAAAAAAAAGAAGAAAGAAAACTCATGGGGCATCATGATACCTATCTCAAAACCATCCCTTAAACCGGTTTCATTTAAAATCCGTAAAATCCAACGTCCGTCCGGTCCCATGGAATGTAAAGCGTAGGAGAGTCAAAGATAGTAGGTATGGTGAACGTAGAAGCTTCTCTAATAATCGGGAACGCCAGCACAATGGAATCGTATCGGGAGAAAGGCAGGAAGAAGAAAGGAAGAAAGTAGGGAGAGAGGAAAAGCTGCAGCCAACAGGATTGCAGGCGTTGTGCGAGTTGCTTCGTAACAGAAACGAGGAACGCCGACAGTAACAGCAGCAGCAGCAGCAGAAGCAGCAGAAGCAGAAGCAGCAGCAACAGCGGGGGTTGGTAAAAGAGAAAAGGGGGCAATGCGAGTAAAAGAGAAAGAGAGAGAGAGAGAGAGAAAGAGAGAGAGAGGGAAAGGGAAGAGGAAAAAGACGAAGGGGAGAAAGAGCGGTGCATGGCTCTCCGTCGCCATCATTAATCACGTTCTCGTGTCACGACTAGCGCTACGCTGCCAGGGGTACCTTACTAAGGGTATAGGGACGTTGGTACGGGACTACCAAGAGGGAGGCCACCTCTCTTTCCCTCCCTCCCTCTCTCTCTTTCTCGCTCTCTCTCTCTCTCCCTTTCTCTCTCTCTCTCTCTCTCTCTCTCTCTCTCTCTCTCTCTCTTTCTCTTGCTTTCGTTCCCGATCACGACGCTCAGAGCAGCCTCCGTGGCCGACACCGAGACAGCCACGATTACCATCATCGCCGTCGCTCGACCCTACCGACAAGAACGCACACGCGAGTGCTATAATCCACTTTGGTACTTCGATCCGGCCGCGAAATGTAAAGCTTTCCCCGTAGCTGATACCTCGATGGGTAATCCCATCGGCGTGACTCTTCAAAAAATTTCTTTATTACGCGTACCGATATATTGTTGACTATCAATTAACTCTTTTTGCGATTGTTCATGGATATCGACTTATTTTGAATCTGTAGTGAACGTGTATTGGTAAAGTGAGATTCCTGCTTGGTTGCACCTTTCTTCGAGATCAAATCGAAAAATCTTTATGTTTGATCTTGTGAAAATTCTTAAGTATATTTAAATTGGAGAAGAACGATAATTTGTTTCTATCGTAATTATTTATTATGCGTTTTCAGCACATGCATGGAAGTTACGGAGGGTGCCTTTTCCATTTTAATAATTATTCACATACTATTAGATGCGCTAGATGGAAAGTTTCTTTGATAATACCAAACTCATTAATTTCGCGTTAATATATGCTAATCGGGTTGAATAATTATTCGTAAACACGAAAATTTTTTATGACCTTTTATGCTTCCGTTTGAATCACGTAAAAGTAATATCGGTCGAATATGATCATAAATACATTATTATCTCAGCATCCTGTTTCCATTGAAGATTTATTTTCGAACACAGATATATTCATAATTAGCATGACGAATCGTACAAAAAAACTACTAATAATTCTAAGAAGACACTCCTGTGGTACTTCCTATAGATAAATTTTGCAGTCGAAGTATCTGTACTCATTGGAATAAAGAAGAATTATCTTATATGAGATGGGAGGAAACAGTTATACGTAATTGCGGTAGAAAAAGGTAGAGAAATAATCGGGATGGTGTTATTATACGTGACGTCGAATAAGTTAGAAAAAACCTCGGTTTCCGGAGAACGTCCATCATCTTTTTTTTCTTAAGATACAACATCCTTACTCAATATTAAGAACAATCATATAGCGGAATGTTACAACAAAGATCATAATTATCTATATCGTTTTGATCGTAAAATAATCTATCTACTAGTTTCGTTTTCTTGCATCATTTCTATTTTTTTCCTTCTTTTCTTTTTTTTTGTAGACAAATAAATAATCGTTCAGAATTTTAAAGGCATTGGTTCGTATTCTAATATAAATCTTTGATAGGCAATAATGTGTAGAAATATTCATAGTAAATAAATGACGGTACGTCGTTATTGTCGGCATTAGACGTTTGCGAACATACAACGAAGACTGAAAGAAGAAGAAGGATCAAAATGGTGTGCGTGATTTCAACCCCAATCCTAATTACTCGAAGATAAATATCATTCCGTGGCTCGCGGATGGCGTGCTCCTGCAGCGCCGTCTGAGAGGTCGTCAGTCAAACGTGTCAGCTACGCTTGGATGTTATCGGCTAGCATGGTAATCTTTGTATTACAGTCGTTCCGAACCTATGATGCACTGAAATTATCAAAGAAGAAAAAGAGAGGAGAACTTGTTCGGTTCCACACGCTAAAACGAATCGAGTTGGCCGACAGCTAAACTGATCATTCAACGTACAGAGTTCTTTCTTTAATAATAATACATAATTTAAGATTGACAATTATACCAAGAATTTATATAAAAGATTAGTATCATAACGTACCTGTAATTTTGACCGATTAGAATGTACATATAAGGTGGCATAGACAAACTCTATTAACCAATATCGTTAAAATGATAAATTGGAGAAATGCTGGATTAATACAATAAAAAGAATTATTTATACACATATAATTGTTTATATGTATACATAACAATTTCAATGAAAGTAATTCGTAAGAGTTTACACAAGCCACTAGATATAATACATATAATTGTACGAATAATATTTTTCTTTCGATTTAAATAGATGCATACATAAAAAGCGAGAGTTACTTTTGTGCAGATATCTCATTCAAATCTTCTCACGTTCTTTTCCTCTTGGAAATAAATGAAACGTCAAAACATCCTATCAAGACAAGACATTAGACGATCATAGCACGTCGTATGCATTTTCTAATCCGTATTTTTGCCGGATAGAGGATCGCCGATTCACTGTCGTCGTTTTCAGGCGCATGAGAAATTACCTATCGCTCTGCTTTCTGTATTCGCGTTTCGAACTTTTAATTATCCGTTCCTCTGTATGGAGATAGGCGCGCGAACAGAGATGAAAAGCCTGTCCGAGATAATCATTGCTTAGATTAGTTCGAGCCAGCGTACCTCGCATGCGGCAGGTACTCACACACAAACACAAACACAAATACACGCACGCGCGCACATATACACACACACACATATATTTGATACGAGCACTAGCACGTAAGATATTGTTCTCCCAATGAAATTAATAGTGGGAGTAAGCTCCGGCACATAACATTAATCCTCGCGGTATTAGTGACACGTTGAAGAGCTGAGCCCAGATCCTACGGAGGGAGACAACGGAAGAGTGGATGGAGAATCGAGAAGCGAACGAAGGAGAGACAGAAAGAGAAAGAGAAACCGAGAGAGAGAAAGAGAGAGAGAGAGAGAGAGACAGAACTGATGATAGAAAAAGACAAGAGATCTCTTAAGACATTGGAACGAGAGGTAGCGAGTAGTTTCGAAAAGCTGGCAAGATAGATTCTTGAGGAAGCGTACGTTTGCCTGATTAGATGGTTTCATCGATGGCGTTCTAAGACACGTGTTCAATGATAGAAACCATTATGAAGGATGATGGTCATCGATAACGATGATGACGACGATGGCGATGACATTAAATAAAATATTTTTGTTTTTTACTTTATTTTTTATCGATTCCAATTTCGATCACACTTTGTTGACCGATCAGACAAATATTAGAAAAAAGTATTTAAGATAGCTATTAAAGTTCTGCTTTGTGACCAGCTCGAAGTTAAGTATCTTATGATAATAATGAAAAATAATTGATTTTTGTAGATAATTTAAATAGACCGAATTGACAATGCACGACAAGATGTTTTTCAATCTCGCGAAAAGGACGTGAACGTTCGGTGAATTCAGTAAGTAATAATAGCGCGTTAATGACCGACAGATGAAGAAATATCGTTCTCCAATGACGTGCCACTAGGTTAAGACGAATCTACCATTATGACCTGTCAGCATTCTGAGTAATCCATGATAACCATTTATTTCAGCTCCAGAAGCGAAGTAAAAGGGTCTTCGAAGTACGAGTAAGGGAAAGAGAGAAAGAGAGAGAGAAAGAGAGAAAACGAGTGGGACGAATCTTCCCTTCGTGGACATTTCGAAGAGTCTTCTTGAGGAACCACCCACTCCTCTTTTCCTCGTCCTACTCCTACTTCTTCATCCCCTTCCGTTTCAGCTACTATACGGACTGCAATATCCTGCTATCCAAGATCCTTATGACGATTCAAACCTCGAGGAGCAAGTATTCCCTATTTCCTTTTATTCTCTATTTCCATATTTCTTTTTTAAACTATTTGAAATGATTTCTGTACGATATATGATTTCAATCGTTCAATGTCTTTCATATTTTTATTAAATTCTCCTTTTTTTCAATGACAATTCTTCATACTTGTTTAGTTAAGGAAATATTAAAACTTTGATACCAGCATCATGAGAATGCTTATGAATGAAATCGTTAAACTACTGGCTAGTAGTACCAGGAGAACGTGAGTGAGAGAAAGCAAGAGGGGGATAGAGAGAGAGAAGAGAGAGAGAGAGAGGACTATAGCAGATGGGGACAGAGTTGGAGAGGGGCGATCAATAATATAATACCTCGTCGCCCCGGGTACCACCATGCTATCGCACCATCAAACATCATGCCTCCATATATCCAATCCTGCCTGCCTACCGACCTTTTCATCCACACCTATCCCTATTGAATATCTTTTTCTGAATACATACCGAGGTGCTAAGTACGTGTGAACGTGTTAGCCGGTAGTGCGTTGATCAATGCCCTCATGAACTCGAATCGATCGGCTAGATCGCGAAATGAGATCTATCTGTTGAAAGGAGAAGTGTCGTAAGTTAAGCAAAGTCTAAACTGATTCGTTAGATCGTTTAGATTATTGTATTATTATTATTATTCCATGTAACGATGATGAAAATTTTCTATCTATGATTAGATATATTCATTGTGAAATGAAATTTATTTTAATATTTGTATAGCATGAATCAATTTGATCAATGGTTCTAGAATAATTTAAATTAGAACTAATGATTGCGATATAACAATATAAGAAGTAATTCTAGATTTATGTTAAGATATGCCTTAATATGTTGTAATATATTTGATTACATTTAGAAATGCAGGAAACTACTATTATCATTTTAAAACTTTTTTAATCATGCTGCCATCTGTGAGAAAAATTTCATGAGTTACTGAAGATAAAGTAGAAATCATGAAATTGCCGACATACAGATTTCTACTATACCGTTAGATCATGATAGTTGTTTGACTAGAGAGTTCGAAATAGTCCCGACAATGTCTCTAATGTATAGTGGCACTAATATATATATTTAATATAACTACATAATTTTCTAAATTAATTAAATTAACATGTTTTAATGTAAATAATCTAATAAATTCGTAGTCACTTATTAGATCACAGTATAAATCATAAAATTTTAGTGTGATAAAACTATGATTATATTATTGAAATTATCATTGAAAGATTCGCGACGATATTCTAATCAATCATTAAATAACACATCATAAGAAATTAGATTTTTTAAGTAATTTATTTAGTTGCTTTTTTTAATCAATACACTTGTACTTTTATTTATTAGTCCTGTTTTATATTATGCATGAAATTTTTCAATTAAGAATTTATAATATATAATATTTAAAAAAAAAAAAGAAAATTATAACAATCCACATCAGGACATATTAGGTCTAATGAAATTTGTATATTATATTATAAGTGTACGAAGAATAATATAATAATGATATAGTTTCACTAGAATATTTATTACAATGAAATTTTACAAAATGATATGCTAATATATTATATACATTAGTATAATTATGATATTAACAAACGACTTTATACTGCATAGATAATAATCGATAGTACATTGATATTAATACGATAGTACGCTTACAATTATGAAAATTTAAAAATCATGAGAATTGATTTTATCCGACAATCCATTGTCCAGGCTCACGAGATCTTTCATATCTTTAATTAAACTGCATGCTATTCCATGTGATTGCAATCTCGAGTCGCGAGGCATGTCATCCGTAAGATACCTGTAGAGACGAGCTTCTGATATTTACAAATCTACAAAAGCCCGGATCTACAGGGTAGATCACGAATGTGCCTATCAAATGCTATTTTGCTCTGCTTCTTTCTCCTTGTTGAGATGATCTGTAATAAAAGAAATAATTTTTTTCTCTTTTTTTTATTCTCCAATAACTTTTATCTTTCGTATATCATTAATTATATATATATATATATATATATATATATATATATATATATAATATTTTTACAATGATCTTATTATATCAAAACACACATTTATATCTTATCTTTATCAATTAATTTGTTACCCAATGTTTCATAATTTTTAATATTCAAGATATTTTTTCATTGCGATATTTCTTTCGGTTTCTTTCTTTTCTCCTTTTTCTTTCAATGGATATAGCAGAAAAGAAATTGACAAGAATAATCACCATTTGAATCCGAAAGCAACGAGGATGAAAGGAAGGTATACTATAGCAAACATTATACCGTGCATGTCTTTGGCCAAGCTTCTTCCTAAACCGGACGTGACCGAGCATGCACGTCCGGAATATGGTCAACGGAAGTCATGAGTTACGATGTTCGTGTAACCATTGCGATCATGCTCCCTGGATTTTAAAGGTCGATTTATTTCTTTTCAATATTCTTATTGTGTTTTCTTTGTATAAAAACCATTACTTTAATCAGATAATATAAATTATTAGAGTCATACGTAATAATTCTCATACGTTACATAGTTATACAAATTATTTGCTATTAATCGGATATTGTAATTGGTATCGAATGATTACAAAAAATTATTTCTAACTTTCCATGTGATAAAAATAATTATTTGTGAGATTTTCCAGAGGTCCCAAAATTCAATATCCTCTTCTAGAAAAATATAAAAATACAAATGATATTTTTAAAGAATATTTGATATCAAAATGAATTGATATTTTGATAGAAAAAAAGAATAGATTTATTTTGAATTAGTACCTTGCAATGAATATGAGCAACAATTAGAAACAAATACGGTTCAACATCCAATAGTAAAAGACAAAACTAAAAAGAGATAAATGACGACGTCAAGAGGCTCTTGATAAAAGCAATATAACAAACACGAGAGGTTAATCGAGTTATATATGCGGCAAACAAGTCGATCGATTAAACTCACGCAGCGACAGCATTCGTAGACGGTATGGATGTGAAAGCCACGCAACAGGCGGCGCAGAAGGCTTTACGCATTCTCGTAAAAACACGATTAAGAATTAAATAAAGAAAAACTAAAGAAGAAAA
Organism: Vespula pensylvanica; assembly: GCF_014466175.1. Classification (NCBI taxonomy): domain Eukaryota; kingdom Metazoa; phylum Arthropoda; class Insecta; order Hymenoptera; family Vespidae; genus Vespula; species Vespula pensylvanica. Next base: position 6,664,744 of record NC_057688.1, read on the forward strand.
TATTCGATAGTACGATATTTATTTTGGAGTTGAATGTTAGTACGTGTTAAAAACCAAAATGTAATTTTCTTTCTTGAAAATTTTCATGAAACGTTTCTTATATTCACGCATATCGATTTTTATACTTCAATATTCTAATATGATATTACGAATCCTTCGAAGGAGTATTAGAAACTTTGACCACTTTATAAACTTACAACAAACTTACATACAAAGTATTCGTCTCTAAAATATTTTCTAAAATTTTGTTCGACCGATTCTCATCCGTTTAAGAAATTAATAGCAAATCATGTCACGTGATATTAATTACCGTACTGAGCAAACAAGAAATCAATATCAAACATAACATATTTAAACTTTTTAAAACGAAAGGAACGATTTTAAACACACAGAAATACGTACGATCAGATACATAATATATATACATCTATATATATATATATATATATATATATATGTAGCTATGTGTACATACGAATAGAGCAACAAAAGAAAGAGATTAAGGATAAGCCCCACGTGGAAAAAGAAAAGAAGACGCTACGTAACTCACGATAAACACTCCACTGCGAACTCGATACATAAAAACATTATACATATACATATACATATATATATATAATAAATACATACATATATACATACGTACGTACGTACATACATACATACATACATACATACATACATACATACATACATACATACATACATACATATATAAACATTAATATATAACACACTCACACGAGTTGTTTCTAGGTAGAATAATTGTCAACTATCATCGAGTATTAACACAACTATCCCGATGATGATACACACTCTTGTGAGACGTTGAAAGCTTCGGAGTGATACTAGCGATGTCCTGTTGCTTTGTCCTGTCGCATCCTTGCTCGAGGAACGGAGAGGAGTCGCGAGCCTTCGTGTTAGAGAAAAGACGAGTTTCCTCGAAATCGCTCGAGGTGGGCCAACGCCCCTCGAAAGGATCCCGTTGATGGCGATCGTGTAAAGAATGCGTGAGAAAGAGAGAGAAAGCCAGTTGGATAGAGAGAGTAGGAGAGTCTTTGAGAGGGAGAGAGATGGAACGAGTTCGCGACCGCGCACGGCTAAGGTCCTTTTCAGCCGGAGCATTCGAGCTTCGTCGAGACGACGAACGAATCCTCGAGTTGCGGGGCGTCTCTCTCGCGGCTGCCCGGGTGAAAGCAGCCTCTTCCCCCGGATTCTGCGATGATTGGACCGCGCGCACCCTCCACTACTGAACGGGGATGCCACCGCACAGGGCCGTAATCTAAAAGTACCTTTTGCCAAGACTCTCTCTCTTTCTCTCTTTCTCTTTTTCTCTTTTTCTCTTTTTTTCTGTCCCTCTCTCTTTCTCTCTCTCTCTCTTTATATATATATATATATTTTTGTCTCTCTTTCTCTCTGAGATAGAGTATCTATCTACGTATGTAATATAATCTCAAGACTTAAAATCGATTAGAATCATTCTCCTAATTTAGCTTAATTCATAGTATTTATTCCTCTCTTTCTTCTCCATCTGTTATTCTTTCTATTTCTTTTTCTTTTTTTTCTTCCTTTTCTTTTCATTTTTCTTTTTTTTTTTTTTTTACTGAGGCGATATTAATTAATTGATGTCAAACGTGTTTTAATCGTAATGTAATAAAGTAAATCGCTCGATGTTATTGGTCTATTGGGTTATTTAATTCGATTAGATCAAATCGGGTATTGTTAATTATTTTATTCGATTTTTTCATTTTCTTTTTCTATATCATTTTTGTTAATTTAGAAGAAAGAGGGAGAGAGAGAAAGAAATACGTATATACACACAGACATTGTCTCTTTGATTTTTAATGAACGATGCGAAAAAGGAAGAAACAAGATACTCCGGTAGAAACTTTGCGACGCCTCGGTGAGCGCCCTTGTCGACTCTGGATTGGAGTAGTAGAATGGTGATTCGATCCGACAGGCCGCTGTCAACGCTGACTCGACGCATTTGTTACTCACCGCGAACTCTTGCTAGAACGATTTAGTCTATCCACGTATAAACGTTTAACGAGAGAAAATGAAATTTCTACGGTACATTTAAAATTTTTGATTAAAAGATCATTTCGTCATTATTTTCGTTCGTGTTTATCAATAAGATAAATATTTATAATCATAGTCGATCGATAATTATATCTTTGAAATGCAAAATACAAGTTTCGAAATACAAGTTTTCTAAACAAAACAGGAAACAAGATTATCTTGAAGATAAATATAGGCATTGTGTTTTCTCAGATCACAGCGAAACGTATCGATTTTTACGTTCGTATTTGAAGAAATTGTAAAAAAAGCGAGTCACCTATCTGTTCATGAATTATTCACAACTCCGTCTCTTATCCAGACGAGAGAAGAGACATACACGCTCGCAAATACACACAAACAGGCATATATATATATATATACACACATACATATATAAACATATTATTCTCCCTTGAAAGGCATCCATCCAAAAGTATCTCAACCATTCTGAGGTCGTGTAAGAAACTCGTCTATCTAAACAAGCTTGTAACGGGTAGACAAGAATTTCGAATCGATTGAAATTTAAGGATAGATAAGAAGAAAGAGAAAAAATACATATATACATACATACGTACATACATACATATATATATATATATATATATATATATATATAAAGACGGGGTACACCGTTTCGCGCATAAATAGATACGGCACTGCGTTCGTGAGTATTCGGCCACGTTCGGCAAAGAGAAGTTCGTGAAACGCCAGAGGCGAAGGTAGGGGTAGGGTTGAGAGAGAAAGAAGAAGAAGAGGAAGAAGGGTATGAATGTATGTGTATGTGTGTACATGAGATAAAGAGAGAGAGAGAGAGAGAGAGAGAGAGAGAGAGAGAGACAGAGACAGAGAGACAGAGACAGAGAAAGAGAAAGAGAGACGAAATTCGGGCCACCCTTCGTCTCATCATCTTTTCGCGCTCACAACCAGGCATATCTACCTTCAAGCAGCTTTCTCTCCTCCTCGGATTGTTGGGAAAAAATCTCCTCTCTCTCTTTATCTCCCTCTCTCTCTCTTTCTCTCTCTCTAACATTTCGCTATCCCTCTCACCCTCCATCACCTCCTTCCGTAGCCCTCGACGTCTCCCAATAACGCAGCTTCCGTTCCTTCTCCGTTCTCGAGCGACGTATTGATCGTCTCTCGGCTCCTGAAAGCGGCGGAGGCTGACACACGGGAGGAGGTTGGGAGACGTGAATGTTGAGAAAGCCCTCTGTGAGAGGGAAAGCCAAAAGAGGAAGAAAAAGAAAGGAAAAGAGAGAGAGAGAGAGAAAAAGAAAGAGAGAGAGAGAAAGAGAGGGAGAGAGAAGGGTGAGATGTGAAGTAAAAAAAGGGAAAGAATGTTAAGGAATTCGCGTGTTCGCTGTACTATCGAAGGGTTCGTTACAAAAGCATGATAAAAAAGAGAAAGAGAAAGGATGAAAAAGAGAAAGAGAGAGAGGGAGGGAGGGAAAGAATGTTCAGTAGAGATGAATTAAAAGATAACGAGAGAACACGCTCTTCGTATACATGGTAAAGAAAGGAACGCGAGATAGAGAGCTATATTCTTTTTCTTCTTCTTGTTCTTATCTTCGGTGAGAGAGAGAGAGAGAGAGAGAGAGAGAGAGAGAGAGAGAGAGAGAGAGAGAGAGAGAGAGAGAGAGAGAGAGAGAGAGAGAGAGAACAGTAAGGCGTCACCGCCCGAGAGAAATTCTTGACCGGGCTTTGGACTTCGTGTTTCGCGTCGAAAGTACTCGTTGGAGTTTTTACTAACATACTCTTCGGTATATGTCTACCTATCTCAGAGAATTTCGCTGCGAATGACAGCATGGATAAGTCCTTGTCATAAGAGATATTTACTATTTTCCTTGAGGAGTATATACCTCTAATTGATTCTTAATTCGCTCTGATACGATTTTTAGCAAGAGGGAGTGAGAGAGAAGCAGAGAGAGAGAGAGAGAGAGAGAGAGAGAGAGAGAGAGAGAGTATCTTATATTATTTGTAAATATAAAAATAGTATTTTGAAATATTATGTATAATATTTTCATTGGAATATTGTAATAAAATTGAATTAAGATTAATGCTGGCATTATATAAAAAATATTCTCAGCTAAAGATTTTACATACAACGACTGTAATTAATTAGACGATTAGGGCGATGGAAGAAAGAAAGGAAGACAAACATAAACGTAAATGATCATGCTAACGACAGGGAAAGGTTATACCGTTCTAAAAAATCCAGAAAAGTGTTAGATGTCGAAGCATAACGGTTCGTCGAGGAAAATGGTAGACCGATAAAAGAACGCACAAGCCCGTTCGATAAATCGCCGATGCTCCATTCATCTCGTCATAGCATCATCCCCTCGTAGTATGCCACTCAACGACCTTTTTTCCTCGTCGTACTCTACTACTCACGTGCAATACGTCTTCCTTCGGTTTACCAAGACTCGCAGTCAAATGCATTTTCTTCTTCTTCGAATCTCTCTTCTCTTCTCTTTTTCTTGCCCGAACATCCCTTTCTTTGCTTTGTTTTTTTTTCTTTATCTTTTCTTTTCTGACGGATCTTCGAAGAGGATCTTTAGAATAAGAAAAAACAATATGTAAATTATCGTCGTCATCGTTATTTTTTTCTCTCTTTTTTTTTTTCTTTTTTTTCATACGATTTCGTCTTTAATTTTCACATTTACTACGCATATGTACGTATTCAATATGTACATATATATAGCAATCGTATATTTAAATTATTATTAGATATCTATTATTAATATTTTTCTTTTCTTTAACATTTCTTACTAATTCGTTTTTGTCTAATTCGTATCTAATTTTCATTCTTTAATATTCTCCTATCATAGATCATTAAACTATAATCGAATTAATTTTAATCACTCGTCGAAAGATGATGCCCCGTTTAAAACCAATAGCTAACCAATATAGTTAAGTTCCATCGCTAAAGTATAAAGAGATGTCTCATCGACATCCCATGGTAAAGTTATTTGTCGTCGACGTCAAGACTACGCCCGGCGAATAGACAGGTGCTCGTGAAAATATGTTCCGCCATGATACGCCGCGTCTGCGTTCCCAGACGGACGCCGTTTACAAGCATACCGTAACGCGTTAAACGTAGTAGCATCGCATTTATTGATTAATTCGCGAGAGCTTGCTCGCGGTAACAGACAATTTTGATTTTTCCAATGAGACGATTATCAAAACGAAATATTTTTTTTTTTGAAATTGACGATTAAGCAACGAACATACACTTTTAACAATTATTCCTATATCAAGAAAGAAAATTATAAATATTAAAATTATTCTTATTATTTTGAACGACAATTTTGTTTGGATTCTACAAAACATATGTTAAGAAAAAAAAAAAAAGAAAAAGAACATGGACGAACCGTGAATTTCGCATTGACAATCTGAAATTTTTTTTCGATAAACAAATCTACAAAGTACATTAATTACTACGTACAATTGTTTTCAAAATCAAACATTCACTTTTAACAATTATTTTCTATATTAACGAAATAGTGGACGTCAAATCCTTTCTTCATTTTTGAAGCATGATTTTTGTTTAGAATCTATAAAACATGTTCAACAAGAAAAAAAAAAAAAATAAAAATAAATAAACGAACCGTAAATAATCCTAAATTTTTCTTCGATGGATAATTATACAACTTAATTAATTACTATAAATTTTTTTTTCGAGATCACCAGTAATACGTTGTTACTGTTCGGTAGACGAGATAAGACTGACTTAGAAATTATGATGAAAATGTGCATACCTAGGTTCTGATTCACGCGATCCGCTAGATAGATATATCCCGTTTGCATCGTACTTGAAACGCACGACTGGAAAGAAGCACGGTCTTCGACTGGCAGTATCCATCCTATCGTGGAATGCTTCAGAAGGAAGGTACGTCCGGGCATTGCGTCTAGAATAATAATATTGTCACCAGTCGATTTCCTTTTTCATACTACGTCCCGGTACCGACCCGCATTCGTCACTCATCAAGAATACAAATGCAAAATCGTATCTATTAATAAGACTTCTCTTTCTCCTTCTTCTTATTTTCAATTTCCTTTTACGCGAAATTATTCCCTTGCGTTTCACTCCGCTCTTATTGTTTACAAATTTCTTCACAAAAGACAACAAAGAAGCAAAAAAAAAGTTCAGTAGTAATACAAAACTTATGCTTTCGAACTTTTATTTAATATTTAAGAATAAATAATAAAAAGTATTCGTTCGTAAATCGCCAAGCACAAATTATATATTTTTATGTATTTCGTTTACTCGCAACTCAAGAATTGCAAATATCGTATATTTACCAAAATTAAAAGTTCGATGAAAATTATTAACGTTTCTAAAGTTATTCGATAAAGTAGAAAATAAATTTCTCCAATTCGTATACGAGGGCTCGTAAAATAATATCCAAGGTAAGGGTAAGGGTTGGGTGTAATAAAAACTTAAACGACTAGCTCCTGATATTAAAATGAGTTGGACTTGAAACGAGAGGGTTAAAAGTTCTTACTAAGAATTCTTGAGAACTTCTTAAAAAAAAAAAAAAAAAAAAAAACAAAAAAAGGAAAAGGAAAAATAATAAAGAAAAAAAAATACCATTATGTACAGTCGAATGAAGAATTTATGAAAAAAAAAACGACATTGTTAATCGCGAGAGGAAAGTATATGTATATATATATATATATGTATGTATGTGCGTATATGTATGTATATATAGTTGAAAAGAGAGACCAAGGCTAGATATCGTAAGAAGTTAAGAGGATAGGAGAAAAATTGTTGGATGGAAGTAACAGCATCTGAAAATGGTAAGGGCTGTGCGTGATATGGGTAAAGCTATCGAAAGGGACGAAGAAAGAAGAAAAAAGAAATAGAAAAGCAAGGAGAAAGAGAAAGATGGAATCACTGTGTCGAGTTCAAGATAGGCTGGTCCCTTCATCCGCAAAACTGCCCCATGAGAGTTCTATAGATGGCCCTTCACCCTCTATCCTCTCTCTCCTACAACCATACCATCGAGTTTTTGGCTCTTCTCGCGAATGTTTCCTCGGACAGAAGTCGTAGCGACGGAAAGCTCTTTAGCCAGGCGACGCTCGAATTCCAACTTCTTCATATTTTCACTCTGATTTATCGTTCCATTAATGTAACTTATTGATATGATAACTAACTACTTTACCCTCCTCGTTCTACGTCACAAATTTTCATTCGGCAAAATTGTCATTCGCGAATGCATTAAAACAATTAAACTGTTATATACGAGATGTCCCCGAAAATACATTACAGAAGATTCATGAGACATGGTACATTGGCACATTTCGTATAAGTTAATTGCAAGATCGATCGATCTCTTTATACTGTTAATCAGAACAAGCTAAATCTATTTTATATGTATTTCTATCATAATTAAATATGATTACAGAATTATCTTGATATAGCAAGACACAGTATAATGGATATTCTAACCGATAAAACGTTTGTTACGCGATATGTTAAATATGTTTAACAGGAAAACTATCTTATAAAATGTAACATTGTAAACGAGATGTAAACGTCTGGAAAAATTAACCAGACAAGTGTCACTTTGCGGGAACAAGATCAATCATTGCAAATATTTAATATTTTATATAGCTCTTCTGCGATATTATTTTCTTCGTATACTTGGACAAATTTTTTATCGTTCTTGAGGAACAGATGAAAAAAAAAAAGAAAAAAGAAGAAGAAGAAACATGATTTCGTAAAGTGCATATAAATTGCTTTGGGTATAAAAGGGAAAAGAATGAAGGTTATAAAATTTTCAATGTGAAACTCGAACTTCGTCATTATTTTTTCTCCTCGACTTCTTCCTGGGATATCGTTTAACCGAGCACTCGTCGGTTTAAACGCAAAGCCATTAATAAATTGCAGAGGAGCCCGTGTTCAAGTCGAGCCGCGTTTACAGCTTAATAGCGTCCTACTGAATTTCAAGGAAAGAACGAACGTTTCCTAAAGGGCCAACGCGCGCTACAGAGTCGCGTTCCATGTTCTACGCGACGACGCACGAAGAACGGAAGATAACGATCATTTGTCAAGACGAAGTGGATGCGAACGCAAACACCTTATCGCGGTCTTGAGAGAGTAATCTATCGCGCGTGTCTTTTAACGCGAAAGGGATTTCGTTGGATACAAAAAAAGGAAAAAAATACTTTTAAAAATGACAACGAAATATTATCTGATAATTAAAAAGAAAATTCTTCACACGCAAGCGCGAGCACGCGCACACACACACACATATATATATAATTGTAAAAATATATCTACTTATTTTTTTCATAAGCATACATATTTAGAAAAATGTATAATTCATACTTGATATCATTCATTAAATTCTATCAATTAAAGTCGACTATTAAGTATATAAAAACGAATTGCAATATTAACGAATAAATCATTTACAAAAAAGTTTTCCAAACAAAATCGAAAATATAGATAAAATCTCCGAATAAATGTTGACATTGGAATCCAATATAGAATGATTCCGAATAAAAAAGAAGTATGATGAAATATTTTTATCGAGTTATATAAAAAAATAAAAAAAAATAAATAAATAACGCGGACCTATATATTTTCGTACTATTTTCCCAACAAAAAAAAGGAAAGAAAAAAGAAAAAGAAAAACAACACAAACATACATATATCTTCGTAAGCAATCGCAGTTACTTTTTCCATCGATGCTTTCACTTTAATATCGTTGTTCACCGAACGACCAAAGCGATCCAATAACTTCGTTTCTCGTCGAAGGGTCGTAAAGAGGAGAGCGAGTGTTGGTTTGTTCGAGCACAAGATTAATTAAAAAAGTATGTTTCGGTACGAGGAGACAACGTGGATGTAGAACGATGGGAATGGAAACGTAGCTACGTGGTATTACGGGTTAAAATATATGTAATGGTCTGTGTGCGTGGTGTGTGTATGTGTTCATATATATATATATATATATATATATATATATATATATATATGTATGTATGTATGTATGTATGAGTACACGCACGTAAACGAAAGCATAGGCGGAGACGTGGGGTTGGCAGGCAGTCCAAAGCATTCAAAGGGGGTTGGATCATGGGGATAGATCGTTGATAGAAGGGGGTGAAAGGAGGGGGTTGGACGCGATTCCATCTGCCAGCCTGTCATTCTGATACTACGTACAATGTCGGCTGTTGCCGGAGACGATCAATACATTGCAATCTATATAAAATGGCTGCAGTATTTGCTGGAGAGTCGTGAATAAAGTTACCTGCTTCTATTTCTCCATCGAATTGCGTATCGAGAATGATCCTTTCGCTTTATTGAAATCTTAAGATACGAGGAGTATGTGAAAAAATTCTTCAAAAAATTTCAAGACCTCTCTTGTATATCAAACTGTAAACACGTCGCTCCTGAATATAACAAGATTTTCTTTTATCAAGATATTATTTTATTAACAAGATTTTTTATGTTAGAATTATTTAATTTTTATTGACAAACGAAGGAACGCTTCTCCGTTGAAAAAGAATATTATTTCGAGAAAGAGTAAGATCCATTTCGATAAATATGGCAGATCAGTAATCTTATGTAGAATATTTTTTAGGAGAGAGAGAAATATCATGTTACGTTTAACGCAATGATTGTTCGAATCTGTCATGTTGATTCTGTGATGTTACTCTACATTTGGAAATTGCACAGGGGAAAAAGTGCAGTTTAATGGCATAGATGATGAACGATTGGTTACTACTTATTTAACTCGTTTCTAGATTCATTACTCGAGGATTCATTCGAAGGGCTGTCCAAACGCGAACCCTACCCTAAACTATACTGATATGCTTGGAGTGGGGAAAGTTACATCTGTAGAATTTATATATATATGTATATATATTATAGATTGCCGCGCGGGGTTAGAGCGCTTTGAAGAAACGTGAGATCTGCGACGTCTAGCGGCAAACTGAAGAAAGTCACTATGCAATCTAATAACACAGTGACATCTCTTGGAATATCTTCGAATCTCGAAAGTCAACTGAACTTTCGAGGGATGACGCCAAACTCGTCTTCCTTGGTTTTCTCAAAATTCAAAATTATTTTTTTTTGCTTTTACCATTTTGGAAATATACACCGCTTAATTTTTCTTCGTCGAATTTGTCACTAACAATTGTTTTTAAATGAACTTACGATACACGATTATTTATAACACGTAAATATTTAAATTTTCTTCACATAAAAATAACACAATTCTTGCGCACAAAATAATTTTAAATAATTTTGCTCACTGTAATCGAAGTTATCATTGAAACTGATTAAAAATCACTCTTTTTTTTTCCCCCAGAAAAAAAACCGACGAGAAAAGAAGAAAATTTAAAAATCCAAGAAGAAGATTCAAGTCAGACGTCGTGACCGTACAAGAGGCAGATCGTAACAGAACTAACCCAGAGAGTTTCGTGCAATAAAGGGGATCATTTCGAATCTGTGCGTTGAAATTTATGGTTACCCCCACCAAGGCGATCCACGATTCGTGGGGCCGACTCCCTGCTAAAGGCCGGTCATTAATTTTACGTTTTGCGCGTGGACCATCGATTTCTCGCACGGAACGTGCATCCTTCTCGTAACAGTTCGCCGTTTAGTACGATTTTTCAAGTCAACTTTCCTAAGATATATATATAAAGTATCTCACAATTTTAACTTACATCCATGTGTTGCGAAGATGAGACTTTGAATGGTTTAACGTTTTACATTTGTAAATTATTTCGACGATTATTAAAAATATCAACTTTCTTTTTCTCTCTCTCTTTCTCTGCATATTAATACATTTAGAATTTTTTATTTGTATATATATATTTTAAACGACTGTTCTATCTAGAGATCAAAATATTGAAACGATAATTGTGTTAAAAAGCATGAAAGGGCAAATGTTGAGATAAAGTAAATTTTTGTTTTCAACGAGCAATAAAATCTATAATTTTATGGGAACTAATTCTAAGAAAAAAAAAAAAAAATTCGTACCTAAGAATTCTTCGCAGTACTGTGATAGTTCTTGTATTTGTATCTTCTATACTTGAAGCAAAATTTCCAGGTGATGTTGGCCGTTCGCCGTGCAACGGGGATATGCTGTAGGAAAATCCTGAGGGGTAGTATTACCAACGAAATGATTTATGAGATCGGGGACCAGGTAGGGCGTCATTCAGTACCACTCTGTTCCACTCATCGTATGCTTCCGTCTCTTCGTTCTGACTCGCAACATCCATGCGTTTTTAGTTGGTCCATTTCTGTTAGAGACGGTACAACGTTCCGTCTTCATCGACGCGTCTTACTTCCTCAAAGTGTTTGACAATGTGTAACAATCATACATACGTTATCTCGAAAGTGATCGAATGTCTTATCAATCAAGTGTCTAGCAAGAATGAGTTGGCCGTACGACATTTTTCCTCTTTCAAAGAAGACCTCCGCGGTAAGATTGAAATTGTTTGAAAAGTTGAACGATATGTAGAGTGTGTTTTTAAAATGACTAAACGTAAGGTAAGAAAATAGTTCGAAGCTAACGTAGTTTTCCATAAAAATAAAGAAAGAAAAAAAAAGGAGGGAAAAGAGAAAAAGAAGCAAGTCAAACATTTCCTCGCTTCTTATCTTACCGTTCGATTGAAAACGCATTAACGAGATATCGCGTGAAACTAAAAGAAAAAGAAAAGGAAAAAGAATGAAAGAAAAAGAAAAAAAAAAGCTTAGCCACTTTTTGCGTTTCGCTTTATATAATTTTTTTTTTCTTTCCTTTGAAACTTATGAAAAATGTAATCTTCGCGATTAAAACGAAAGAAAAAGAGAAAGGCGTAACTACTCTCTCGTTGCTGATACCTTTCCATAATTTCTCGCTACGAGTCTGAAAAAGGCATAGGCAAGAGACGACGAGGTCGTTGGTGAAATCGTGGAAAGGAAAAAAAGTTTAGAGAGGGAAAAGAGGGAAATACCGAAGGCGAAGTCAAGGCAACGACGGAGACGGCTACGGGAACCCCGAAGGTTCATCAATCATCAAGAGCGAGACAATCGAATAGCGCAGCCAACCGGCGAACAGCTGTCGCTTCGTTCGGCTCTCTGACGGTACATGTTACACGTTGCTACCGTTCACGAATTCACGTTGGTTGCACCTTCGAAAACTTCTCTGCGCGCGCCTTTTCCCGTTCGCTTATGAATCGATTCGAGCCAAAGAAACGGGATACGTTACTTGCGATGTATATATGTATATATATATATATATATATATGTATATATATATATATATATATATATATATATATATATAGAGAGAGAGATGTGTATGTGTATGTGTCTGTGCACCGTCGAATAACAAAATCGACCATCTCGATGACGAGCAAATAGTTGTTTAAAATCTTTCATATGTTTTACGAATAAATATTGTTTGATTAACGATAAATCAAATAAATCTTAGTAAATTTTACGATTATCGAAAATAAATTAATATGCTCTTATATACGGATACTAGAAAGTATTGTAGTAAAATGAAAAATGTGAAGTTAGAGAGTACGGATAAAAGGATATCCAAATTAGCATTGATAGTAAATAGCTCTAGATGTATATATATACACATATACATATATATATATATATGTATATATATACACACATATATATACACATATATATAAGCTTTCCATCACAAACTCTTATATTATATTATATATTCGTAGGAGGTCGATCCTCCTCGCATCATGTTACATCATATCTCGAGCTTCGGCATCACAAGTCGATATCGTCCCTATATTGTCTGCTACGTTTCATAAATAACTCTTATATTACGAAAAAATACAATTTCAATATTACGTCCGACGGATACGCCAATATTACTCGGACGTGTGATAGATAGACCGTGAGGGTTATTGTCTTTATAAACGTATAACCATTTGTTTTAGAAATTCATATTATACATACATACATACATACATACATACATACATAGTTATGTACGTACAAACATGATATGTTAAGAGGAATAAGGTGTGCTCCTCAAGAAGATATTGCGTCCCGACGGAAGAAAAAATATTTTTGTCGATGGTACAAAAGGAAAGAAAAACTAATGAAACGTAGAAAATATCTGCGAGAGAAGGCACAGTGAGGTGTTAGGAACGAAAATATGAACGCGCGGACCAGTATTATATTAATAACGCTCGTGCTTTTCTCCCCCTTGAGAAAAGGGACGCTTTCGCGGCAGTTTAATTAAATTTTCGTGCATTTTATACCATTTGTCGTGCTCGCATCCTGTCATCCCTTTGTCGTTCCATGCTTATTACGAGTCAGAGATCTAACGTCGACTCTTCGTCGAATCCTCCTTTCTTTCTTCAACAAAATTATTTACCAAGATGTCTACGTCGATTCTTGTGTTTACTTGAAATTCAAAACTGGATTTAAACTCATTCAAAATCGAAAAGACCTCAAGTGGGAAAGGTAGATCCCTGTAAACACAACGTTGACCTTACCGACCTGTTAACCGAGTTTCTTGAAAGAAATATTTCTGAGCGACAGATGGTACCGCAAGAAAGTTTCTTTACTCTTCATGCTTATATATCAATATTGACAAAGAAATTTAATTGACAAAAATTAAATATTCCGTGCGTTCCATGTACATTACTATTTCTTTTTTTTTATTACTACAATGAATTACGCGCTCGTCAAGTCAGTTTAATATAAATATCTAATGCAACTACAAAAAATTACGCGTGTAGATAACAATTGTATCATAGTATTACAAAAAAAAATAATACAAACAAATATATACTTGACGCATCAGATCAAACGATTATACTCTATGCATTTCTTTGTATCTTATTGTAATTCAAACGAATTTTAGTAGGCTCAACAATCTCAAAAAAAATATCACTAAAAAACGAAAAGTAACGAACACGAGCACGTGCGGTATTCAACTTATCTTAAAGCTATATAACGGCAAAAGTAAAAGAAAGAGAAACCGAAGTACACGCGATTTCTTTCTCTTTATATATATATATATATATATATATATATATATATATATATACACACTTTTTATTTTTCGTCTTGTCTTTTTTTTCTGAAAGCTAATGGAGTTTATAGGAGACGAAGAAGCGTCGATCCAAGATGGATATCTCCTTAACGCGATTATCAGAGAAGGCGTGGACGTAGCCAGTCAAAAGTAGCAAGCAGAGACGGGAGGGTTGTCACCCTTGTCTCTCTCCGTGCAGCGTGAGAAGCCAGCCAGCCATCTTGAATGATGTATGGCGCCGGTTACGAGGTCGACTGAGCGGCCATCACTCAACGCTGAGCTCCACGGCTTTTGGGGACACGTCGTCGGGAACTCTCCTTCTGTCCGTCTGTCCTCTGGAGCTTCTAGTCTTGCTACCGTAACCGTTGCTGTTCCTGTCTATGCTATCTTTCGCACTTGGCTGCCACGATAGCGGAAACGACTCGTGTTCCTTTTCAAATCTCTGTCCACCAAAAAGTGCATATATTCTTTTTTTTTCTTTTTTCATTTTTCTTTTCCTTTTTTTTTCATTTCTTTTTTTCTTTAACATTGGGTTGCATCCGGCAGGAGACGTTCTATTAATGTCTTTTTAAAATTTCGACGCTTCTTTATATTTGTACAAGTGATTCTATAGAAAACAATATTCTCATTAATATCTATCCACCTATAAATAAAACAAAGTAAAAACGACGTATTTACGTAGATACGTATATATATATATATATATATATATATATATATATATATATGAACAAATATACACAAGACGAGAACTCATTTAATCAATTATCAAAACGATCGTAAATTAAGAGAACGAAAAATAATGGTAGTCCTTTAAAGTAATTCGATGCTATCGATAATCCGTCTGACAGGAAACATCGTCAAGATTCTACCAGCATATACCAACGTCGTTATTGTAATTAATTAACAACGTTAATACGTAATCGTTAAGTCTTAATGGAGAAAACAGGTAGAAAGGTAAAGAGCGTTAATGCGAACTTTCACAAGAACGTAGAAAAAGTGTAACAGAATCGCGAGAATTTTATTCTTATGGACAGGATGCTTTGTTCATAAATCGACAATTTGATAGAGGTTTAGCTTAACTTAGGAAAAGAAAGAGAGAGAGAGAGAGAAAAAAAATGGTCGCAACTTCCACGTGACGAGCCGTCAATGACAGTGGACTGTAATCAATAACCGCATCAAGCTTACACGCATTGCTCCACACGTTTCGGTTTGGAGCCATTCTGCCTTCATCCCTTTCCCTCTCTCTTTCTCTTTCCCTCTCCCTTTCTCTCTGTATCTCTCTATCTCTCTCATTCTCTCTGTTCCCCCATCCGTGTATTTAATATGCAATACCCCATTTACCCTATTGAATACCCCACGAATCAACTCCAAGCAGTATCCCGACCCACATTTCAACTGCTCTTCCCCTTTCCTACATACTAATTCTTTTTTCTCTTTTTATCCAAGCTTTCTAATCCGGTCAGTTTTGAAAAACCTGTTTTTTATAGTTATTATAATTTTGAGATATGGATTTTAATCCTTTTTATACTTCTCGGTCTAGTCAGTTTCACATATAAAAGTGAAGACCTTTCAATACTTTTATCTAAAATCCAAGAAATCTAAATTCGTCAAATCTAATTTGTAATTAATTTGTCACAACGATTAATCGATCGATTTGAAGAAGAAAAAACAATCGAACTAAATGAACACGCAACACATCGTCCTCGTAATAAATTCATTAACGAATAAAAATTACATCGCTGAGAGTAATACTCCCCTCTTTTGCTTTTTTTTTTTTAAGTAAAGAAGCGATTCGAGTTTCATCGAGTAGACTTTAACATTCCGACCAATTTATAAAAGGCAACGCCTGGGTGAGCGTAACGCTTGCCGAATGAAATTATACAAGCCGTTGCAATTAATTAGTCTTAATAAAAATTATACGAGAAATCGCAATTATAAACGATCGTTACGCGCCACCACACCATAGTTGGAGTATCGAGTAGAAAGAAACGAAACGGGGTAGGGAAAAAAAGGGGGAAGGAAGGAAGGAAGGAAGGAAGGAAAGAAAGTGGAAACGTTGTGGAATGGGGTAGTCGAAGTAAAAGAAAAGAGAAGATGTGAAAGAAGCGGTTGCTGGAGAATCGACCATGAGAGAGAGAGAGAGAGAGAGAGAGAGAGAGAGAGAGAGAGAGAGAGAGAGAGAGAGAGAGAGACAAAGAAAGAGAGAGAGAAAGGATGAGTCCGGTTGCCGTTGGTGCGGAAGAAAAGAGAGTCACGGGATGCTGGAAGGATGGGCAAGAGAGAGGAGACGAGGAAGGCCAGAAGGAGGGCAGAAGGGATGAAAAAAGGAGGGAAGGAGGAGAAAGGGTGGGAGGAATGGGGTGGCACGCGGTGCTTCCTCCCGAAGTACGCGCCGGCAATCCCGGGGGCCGCTTTAAATGAGTCAGCGTTTTTATGCCCCGCGATGTTGTCAAAGTGCAAACAGCGCCCGATAATATATCATCAGTTGCGCGAGCGATTCTCTCCAACCCTCAACCACCACTACCACCACCATCATCACCTCTTCCTCCTACTCGTCTTTCTCTGAGGGCAAGAGATGTTATAAAAGTATACACTGTGGACGAACAACTGCAACGAATCGGAAAGAGAAATGTCATTATGTGCTTATTTACGCACGATCGACAAGCCTAATGATTAAAGGCCTGCGATTAGTATCAGTCGGTTCCTTAGATTATCTTAACTTTCAGTAATTTAGTATAATAAGAACGTCAAGTTTTCAGACTTCATTTTCGAACGTTTTTAAATGATAAGATTTATCTATCGAATACTTTCGAGTTAAATGTATACCTTTAACTGTTGCTTAAAATTTAATATGGTATGTTCGAGATCAAAGATAAAGGTACATCTCCTAATTTGTTTCTACCTTTACGATTAGAGATACATAGATTTTCGAAACTTTCTCTCTTCCTTTTCGTTCTTTGTTTCGTTAAAATATGTCGCAAGTTGTCCATGAATTATGACTACTCCGACCGATTTTGTATGCGATTAACTTGTGTCATAAAGTTGACAAAAAGGGAATAATGAAAAAAAAAAGCAGGAAGAAAGCAGATGGGTGGTCAGAAAGGAATAGAAAAAAAATTCCTTGAGTCCTATAAAAAAAAATTCTATAGAAAAAATCTAAAAAATCTATTCCACGAAGAAATCTTTTTTTTTTATTACAACTAAAACATAATATGTAGTTTGAAAGTCTAATTGTTTTAAATGCAAAAAAAAGAAAATACATAAATAAATAAATAAACAAACAAAAACAAGTTATCAATCGATACATCCGACGGAGTGTTTCAGCGAATAGCGAAGGTTTACGGCATGACACGTCGAGTGAAAAAGATGCCGAGGTCGACGTGAATGAGGAAAAAGAGGATAGACAAGATAGCAGAAAGTAGAGAGAGAGAGAGAGAGAGAGAGAGAAAGAGAGATAAAGAGAGGGAGATAGAGAGAGCAGGGGTGGTAAGATTCACGGCGCGAGGGTGACTATGACGCGGGACGTCAATCGAGCTGACGGGGTTGGTACGGTGACGTTAGTTGGGGTGGGCTAACGGGTGAAGAGGGATGAGGGAGGTAGCATTCAGCCTTCCAAAGTCAAAATAACTTCCTAAACTTTAACCTCCAGAGTATAAAAGTGGGATGCCTTTTCTATCTGCTCGCGAGGATCTCCGGCATCCGGCTTGAAGTTGACGGCCTTCTTCCACAGAGTTCGCTGAGGTTCAGCCGATAAAAACACGTCATATCCGTGGTTCTGCTTCTTGCTTCGAACCAGAGAAGGCTAGATCTTTCTCTCTAAGAAACGATCCTAGCCTTCTCTCTCTCTCTCTCTCTCTCTCTCTCTCTCTCTCTCTCTCTCTTTCTATTTCCCTTTCTTTCTCTCTCTCTCTCTCTCTCTCTCTCTCTCTCTCTCTTTCTTTCTTGGATAAAATCGCTTCTTCGAACGACCTATAATACTTCGTCGTTTCTTCTGCACCCTTCGATCGAGATCGTCTCTCATTTTCATCCTTGATACAGACTCGGACTTTTTAACGAATAACGATCGATGGATGGAGGGAAAAAAGATATTTTTTTTTCAAATAGACGATCTAATCAACCATACGTTATACGAATAAAATTTTATAGTTATATAAAGATACGGCAGGTGATTGATATTTTTCTTTTTTTAATAAGTTAAAATTTAAAAAGCGATTTGCGAAAGGTTAATTGTCGAAAACGATTATGCTTATTGTTGATCTGTATTCACATTTTAAATCTCAATCTGAGATGGGCTTAAATGTGAGGTATTACAAGATTTAAAAGTCAAAAGAAATCGGGCAAATTTGAATAACATGTATCGATTTAGGGGAAATGTCAGTCATTTTAAGGAGGCTCAAAATCAATATGAAGAGCCGATCCGTCGATCGATTCGCTCTGAAATCTGCCCTCGTATCTCGAAGGATAAGCCATTTCTAATTAGAAGTTTCGATATGGAGGGGATGAAAAGAGAGACAGAGAGAGATTTTCTCCAATACTCACGCTTTCCACGTATACTAGTAGCGTTCCACGTATACAAACGAGACACGAGCTTGGAAATGGAGACCCGTATCTCCGCTTTTGTATAATGTAATCTGAAAGTTTGACGGGGTCTGACTGTGGGTTGCCCCCGAAGTCAGGAAGAGGTAAGAGAAGAGGGGTGGATGGTTGGACGGTACACACACAAGAGAGTGACAGGGACAGGGGAAGTGGGAAGATGAAAGGACTTTGAGCGTTTGCCCGCGCGACTAATGTAATCTTAATAATTAAATTTTATTTTTTACAAATTTTCTATCCCATTGATATTCATTGTATTAGAAGTTTCGAAAACTAATTTAAAACACGTACCTATCAAATGTATCTCCGATGATTATAGAAGAACTTCACAAAATTTATCCGATATTATAATGGTATTGGTTATTATTAATACTTGACACGTAGAGATTTTGCACAAATCGATCCGTTCATGTAATATTTCATAAATATTATCTAAATAAAAGATAGAAAAGAATTTATTTTCATACATGATCTAATCAAATCTTACAAATGTTTTAAATAATATGGACGAAATTTATTATGACTCAACGCGTTAAATGATGATATAAAAATTGAAAAAAAAAAAGAGAAGAAGGAAAAAGCAAGTATCCACTGAGTGACAACTTTTCTTACATAAGACGCGCAGTTTAGGTAATTTTATGGGCGTCGATAAACATCGGTCCTTAAACAGTTAGATGCGAAACAAAACGAGACGCTGACGACGTGAGGGATAAAAGGGAGAGAGTAACACACACATATATATATCGAGAGACAGAGAGAGAGAGAGAGAGAGAGAGAGAGAGAGAGAGAGAG